>NC_090876.1:51897062-51914562 GCF_036669935.1 Montipora foliosa
TGATTGGTTTACTGGATTGCCTCCGTCCTTTTTGATTGGCCAAAGTAATTTTTACGACACTCATTTGAAAACCCCTCTAAGTGACACCCACTGCATCCTTAGATCACGTTAACATCATAGAAGGATGCAGTGGGTGGGTGTCTGTCACTGCATTTGAATCCTGTTGGAGCCGCCTGAATTTTTCAGGTGTCTTCTTCATTCAAATAAAGCGACAACTGATCGCTTAAATTTTCCAGCTAAGTATGAGAATCATTTCTCTTATTCGACATTTTTTTTAAAAGTTATGAGTTAAGTTCGACTCCTGCATGAGAAGTCCGAGGCTTGTCCCATACTCGATCCGAACACGTTCTATCTATTGAAATGATAGCAAACATTAAGTAATTCTCTTTTCCTATTTTCAGTCGCTAGGGTCAACATTTTGTTTGAAGTTGATCTGGAGATAAGAGTGCAAGTTTTAGAAATTTTCAAGCAAGACGAGCCAAGATTTACTTATGAGGGGCAAGAAATCACTGTCAAACACGAGTAAGAAATAATTTGTTTTTACTATAGATTTGGATTCCACTCGCTGAGGAAACTAAAGTGTTTCTTGTGTTGGATTCCAATAGACGTGAAGAGCTCAGCTGCAGCCATTTTTTTCTCGTTGTGGAGACTTCACACCAAGAACCGACAACCTCTGATTTATAACCATTCCCATCGGTGACCAAAAAATTGTCATTTCTCTCCCCATAATGCTACAAGTCTCTTTTTTAGGTCCCCCGTAGATTTACTTGTGAAATGAAAACGTCATTGGGACGACACTTATGTTACGTTGTCATTTGTTTTGTTACAGCTTTATAATCACGGACATGTTCGGATGTTCATTGAAGATCAGAGCCGGTAAAGAGTATTACATTTTTGCCTCCTTGCAAAAGGAATTAAGTGACTTTTTGGACTCTAGCCCTTATTTGATGAACTTTGTTGTTGATCCAAAGTCCACAAACACACCAGCAAACTTTCAAGAGCAGTTAGACAGCATGAAAACAAATCTTCCTCGATGTAGGCCTCCGCTGTTGTCGGAGCCATAACTCTTTGAATCTGCTGTTCTTTGGCTCAACAGTGACACTGGATTTGATTCATAGCTCTTAAAACTCTTTAATGTATAATTTATGCGTTCAAGGGGGTGTTTCTCGAAAGTCCCGAAACTTTTCGGGCGTCATTTCGGGTGACACAAAACTCTTTGTGCCTTCGAAAGGAAGACGTTTCCAGTCATGGAAGTTTGCAATTGTTTCGTTTTCACTGGTATCGAAAACATGTTCAAAGATCACTTTTGCTTTTCTTGCCCGAAAAGTTTTCGGGACTTTTGAAAAACGCATGTCAAGTTGGCACCTTCCTTCTTGAAAGAGCACCTAACCCCTAATTTTTGTTATTAACCGTCATAAAATCCTTTTTTTCTGATGACGCTGGGGAAAAAATTATAGTTTTATGTTATTTACTCAATTTTCTGTGAATTTTCAAAATTCTGAAAATACCCGCCACTTTGGTTCACCGCCGAGTTTGCAGGAGATTGGGTCCGATTCTGGTTGGTGACGTCAGCTGGGGAAGCGAGAGAGACGCGAGGACTGAGGAAAAGTTTGTCTAGAATGGACTTTAATCACCCGACGGCTATGTTGAGTCCCGAGGGATTGAAAACGTTTGCTTTCCTCCATCGAAACTCGTTCCCAAACATTTCAACTCGAGGCTCGGTGTACGAAATCTATTGTGTATGGCCAATATGGCCGCCGCGCGAGTAAAGCCCATTATGCCCGATAGGTGTGTTGCTGCGAATTGCAGTAATATCGCGGATCCTACTAAACACATATTTGTGCAGACCATACCTTTCTTTGGTGTTCTCAACCTGAGGCGATTAAGCTGCGAAAGAATTGAGTTGATTTCGTCAAAGCAAAACGGGCCAAATGGCAACTAACTTTAAACTAGACAACTACGTCTTTCAGTACGCTTTAGTGTCGCCTTTAAGCAAGCTTTCCGTGCCAACGCTAAGAAGTTTAGAGTGCTACAACCTCCGCCAAAGCACGCTGGTGCATGTCTTTATGTTAAATTTAGACAATAAAAACGTGGATACTTGATGACCTTTTATTCGTTTAACTTAGACGTACTTTTTGTACTTCGTTATTATCACATCTGACTGGTTGTTATATATTATCCCAACAACAACAGCAACAACAAAGTATTAGCATTTCTATAACTGTACTGAATGCTTCCAACCCACACGAAACAGGAACACAACAGTATGTGCATTGAGTAATGAGATTGGGAATGAAATACTCCGACAAAAGGTCAATGTCACTGATCAAATCAATAGTCTAGCTAGACATCGACGTGTGAACTCTCTCTCCGTTCAAGAAATGTAGGTCACGGTCCACAGAGAGAGGTCCTTACTCCGCTCCAGAGGTCATAATCCCCTGGAAGAGGTCCTTAGAGAGTTTAGACTCACAGTTACAGCTGTACCATAACAACCCATCCATTCTATGAGTATATGGGGCCGTAAGTGAGCTGCCTGGGAGCAATTCATCCCAACCCAAAGTTAATCCAAAGAAAGGTTAAATAACCTACACGCTTCGGCCACATAGACCACCGACATTAGGAGGGACTTTAAGCGAGGACGACGACGACGACGACGGCTACGAGAACGTTATTTTAAAATATTATTTCTCGTCATTGTAACAATTTTGTGATTACTCCAATTCACTCGTCATGGGAAGTGTGTATCAACATTCCAGGAATAACATCCTTGAAAACATTGTGGATATTTAGAGAGAATATTTATTGTCAGGTACTCCCGCCTTCCACATAACCTCCAATTTGGTCAATTCACGTCGTCGTCAGTGTGTGATGATAGCCGAGGGGACTCCCTTGGGGAAAACAACAGAAAAAGAAAAGAAAGGACAGAAACACCAAAACCCTGTGCTGATCTTGCAACACAGGACAGACAGAATGGTCTATGCTAATGACTAATTTATTGCGAACTACAGTACAAAACAAAAGTACTTAAGGGAAAATTCTACGGGGAGGAAAACACTGTTCTTAATCTTACTGCTGCTACAAATGGCCTTAAACTAAAATAATTAAACAAACTGAGTAAAAAGTTCAGTTCTACACAGTTCCTCTCAAAGTCAAACCCACCATGGCAGAGGTGTCTTTTCCTGTACTCCTCAGCCCAGCGAACGCTAAAAGTGACCTCTGCTAGCAGGGAAGAAGTCGCTCGATACGTGTGGATAACAGGCGCAAGAAATCAGTGCGCTTAAAATCAAACACGTTTCTTTGTATTTTTTTTTTGGCAAAACCCGCGCAAATTTTATCATGGAGTTTGCCGTGATCGCGAGGATAAATCCCTATCAGTCGTGTCAAAGTAATATCGAAGTCGCACGCCGCTTGTCATGTGCTCAGTCTTAGTTTCATCGGGAGACTGATGTCTTTTGTCCCAACCACACACCGCTAATTTTGCTTGTTTTGCTTAACCATCCTAAGCCCTCCAAATGATAATAAAGGATTTCCCAACCAAGGTCTTGAATTAGAAACGGGCATTTTTGGTCAGGATGGCGGGATTGAAGAACCCTGTTGGGGACCCTCACAATGAACAGCTTTCATAAAGAAAAAACTGAATAAGTCTGCATACTCAGTGTATTCAGTTACTCTAGCTCTAGTTCTCTAGTTCTCTACAAGGTAAAATGACCAAAGCAACAGAGAACATGAGTGATCCAGTATAATTTCGTGCGTGAATGGATAGATGGCACACATTTCAGGCATTATTAAAAACACTGTTGAAATCAGTTGGTGATCGCCGTCTCCCTCCGTTAATTAAGACCTTAGATGTCTTAATTTTTGTATTACGACTCAAGGAAAAAGGCAACTTACCAAGATACAGTTCTTCGCCAAGGATCACGCCCCTTAAAATATAACTGCCTTGAAACACAAGCATCTTCAACCCTGACACTTAAAACATCCATCAAGCAGACGGGTGGTTTCTTCATCTGCAAACTCTGCAATTTGTCCAGATACATGCCTCAGTCCAGTAGCCTTAGTGTTTGTTGAATTTGGTAGAGTTAACACTGATGTAGACTAATGAACAAATTTTAATAACATTAAATGCACTCAATTAATGCGCACTAAACAAAAGTCATCATCGATCAAGAGCGGAAAACATGGCAGCCCTCTGCGAGGGAAAAATGCTGTTTGACATTCAAACAGCCACCAAAGTACTGATATTTAGTCCAAGCAAAATTTTCATACAAACTACTGAAAACCAACCTCATTGATTCAATTAAGCGATACTTCTCTTATAAATAAATAAATAAATAAATAAATAAATAAATAAATAAATAAATAAATAAATAAATACAATTTATTGTCTTTTTGGTAGCCAAAGCTAAATTAGAGAGGTTAGTTTGAATGAATGAATGTTTATTTGCCACACAATAATATTAGAAACATAAAGGATGGATATTACAATAATTGTGGCGAGGAGACCCCAAGAAACCATCAATTAAAATACTAATAAAAGGCATTACATAGAATATGTGAAAATTCCAATTTAAATTTCAAAAGCATAAATAATATATTTAAAATCTAAATGTTAAAAATTGGTCCGTGCGCTCTGTATTTATAGAAGAATGATTGTTCCCATATGTTATCCTTGTTGTCGGGTTCCCTGACCTCAGCTGGTAGGAATGAGTAGGTTCTTGTACTCTTGGGAGAAGGAAGCTAAGGCAGCGTTTACACGAACGCGGTTTCAGATCGACACTGTTTCATGACTTGGAAACCGCGTCAAAATCGATGCAGTTTGGAAGTGTTTACACGGAACCCTTTTCAACAGAAAATCCAAGTCGTGATGGTATAAGCGAGAGCTGCACTTCGTGCTAAATTCACTATTTTGAATTGAACAATGCAAATTTCGCGCCAAAATAGTAACCGTGTTTTCGCCGTTTACGCGACAGATGAAACCGCATCGTTTTGAAAACGCTCCACTTTTGGCAGCGGTTTCAAATCGACACGGTTTCGGCAACAGTTTCGATTGGTGTCGTGCAAACAGGAGGTCCAACCGCATCGAAAACGATGTGGTTACAAATGAAACCGTGTTCGTGTAAACGCTGCCTAAATGGCTGAGTTGAATCCTTTGCAAGTAGGTTCGGTACAGTGTGACCCTTCGTTCCTGTAGGGTGGTCATGCCAGTAAATATTAGAGCATCCGTGGTCATGCCAGTAAATATTAGAGCATCCGTGGTCATGCCAGCAAGTATTAGAGCATCCGGGTATATTGGAGTCTGCAAAAATTGTTCGCACCTGCCGCTACTTGACCGTTCATTTAAGATCAGAACTTAAGTATACACCAAGTAATTTGTTAGTGACACACATTTATTTGCATTGTTACCGAGGGCAATTGGATTAAGCATAAAATTATGATTGTGCATGAAGTTGATCGTCATTTCCTTACACTTAGTAGGGTTACGTTTCATTCCATGGTCTTGCGAAAACCTATGAATGTCCTGCGCAGCAAATTCATTAGGCTGGGACTATTCCTTTGGATGATCTTACACGCAAAATAAAAATCCTATAATCAATCACTGGCGGTATACAATAATCTTCAGTAGGTATGAAGTTCTTGTCCACCTTTCTCCGCGTTTCAACGATGGGTTTCCCAAAACATGAAAACTCCACTGTTCGTTGAAATTGTGCGTGGATTTCTGGGAATTATGCGAGTTCATGCACTCAAATCAAAATCGTTTTAAGTTCATTCGGCTTCAATTAGCTGGAGTTGCTATCCATGGTGATCAGTGCCACACATTTAGGGCCTCTTTACACGAGCCCGGGTTGGACACCGACCCAGGTCAGTTCAGCGTCGAATTTTACGTTTACACGAGCCCGGGCTGGTTGAGGGTTGGGTCATTCTCGGCTGACCCGGGTCAGTTCTCTTTTCGCTGGGTTGAAAGGGCTGGTAACTACTTGTCAGTGAGGAAAATGGCGGACGAACCATGCAATCATCAGAATCATCAATTTGTGGCTGACAAATTGAACAGGACCAAAACTGTGAGGAGACCGTTCAGCCATTCGCTGTCGTAACTTCGAGTACATATTAACGACGTCCTTGTTAAAGTCTATATTTTGATAGTCCATCTCGTTTTTAAATTCTTTTAATTTCGCAATAAGTTTTCCAGTCATTGAGTGATTCCATTGCCAACTTGTTCTTTTTTTCCACTTCATGCCCATTCGCCTCCGCCATTTTGGTACAGGCTGCGCTTGGGCGAGAACGCTGAACCGCAAAAAAAGTGATGTTCAAACAATCCCGGGTCAGACACGCCTGTGTTTACATGAAGAAATTGAAGAAATTTCAACCCTTTTAGCCGGGTCAACCCGAGTCTTGAGAAGGGTTACCCGGCAAGGGGGGCTGACCTGGCTTGACTACTATTTTCATGCAAACGCTTACAAACATTTGACTGCAAAAGGGTTACCCGCCGCGGTGATTCAACCCGGGGTAAAAAGCAACCCGGGCTCGTGTAAACAGCCCCAAACAAACATTGGTGGTTACAAAAAAGGAGGTTAAGTTTCCTCCAGTGAGGTACGAAAGGCGACACATTCTAGTCGCTGGTTTTCAGTTTAACTGAATAGTCTACTCTAATAGAGTAGTTGTGATTTCATTTGTTCAGCCATACACTGATTGAGCTTACTTCAAGTCCGGCATGAAATGTTTTAAACTTTACCTGTCACCAAAATTGAAGAGAACTACTCATTCCTCATTCCCCGTTCGATTTCACTGAAAAATTCGTTAGAACCGAGCTAAAAATTTTTGACTGAAGGGGGGGCGGGGGGAGTTGACTGAAGTGGGAGTGTGATAATTGTGCCAGCAGTCAGCCAGCGTCACACGCCTCTCCCCCTCCAAAATGGTGGAGTTTCGTGAGAAAGGAGTTTACTATAGAAAGCAAGATGGTTCAGTCTGCCATAAATGTGGAAGAGACTTTGGAAACCACGAGGTATTCTGCCGTGGGTGTGGAACACTAAAGGGACGTGAGCGATTCGACAGAGGAGAGATCCAATGAATAATATTAAAATCAAAATTGCTTTGAAAGAGGATTTCGTTATGAGACCATTGCTCACTTTCTGCTACAAGACCATGGGATTTCTATGAACGTGAGAACTTTGAAGAGAAGTCTACGTTAGTATATATATACATATTTATTGCCGTGAAATTGACAGCTTAAATTTCCAAGACCTGCTCCCGTCTGACCTTGTGGCTCAGTCGGTAGAGCAGCGGTGATCTAACCCTAAGGTCGTGGGTTTAACCCTGATCAGAGTTTTTCTCCGTGGGCTCAATTCTATAAGTAGGGCCAACGCTCACGTGGTTAACATGGTAGAAAACTAGCACTTCACATTACCCTCCAATAGTTAATTCTATTAGTATATATATATGGGTTGCAAAAACGAAACCGCGTAGTTCGTTCAGAGATCTGTGTTCGAACTGTGTTCGGGAAATAATCAAACGTCAAATTGAGGTCCCTTCATCACTTCTTGGATATCGTGGAATAAGCTAGGAACAAGCTTTACTGTTCCTCGAAGTTGGACCCAGATGCATTCGCACTTCGAAAGGCTAGGAAGCTTCAACGTCGATCATATACCGGAGCCAAAAGCCAATTGACATGTGGTGTTCCACACGCACGGAAGAATACCTCGTGGTTTCCAAAGTCTCTTCCACATTTATGGCAGACTGAACCATCGTGCTTTCTATTGTAAACTGTTTAACTCCTTTCTCACGAAACTCCACCATTTTGGAGCGGGAGAGGCGTGTGACGCTGGCTGACTGCTGGCGCTATTATCACGTGACAAAAAAATTATTTGCAGCTTCAAATTTCACAGCGATTTTTGGATTGAAAACTATTTTCGAATTTTGAGAAAAAGTTATTTGTGGATCCAATACTTTAAATAGGATTTGTAAAAGTATTTCAGATTTGAAAAACTCTTCAGCACTGATTTGCCAAAACAATTTTGATTTCCAATTTTTTTTGGATTTGACAAATATTATGCGGTTGTTCCTTATCGGCTTCCGTAATTATGCCCCGCGAGAAAGTTTAATTACTGACGAAGGTTTCAACCAGCCAAATACATGGAAAACTGTAGGGAAATGTCAACGGACTATTGTCTTTGAATAGAGGTTCTCTTTTGTTTGCCGTTTCACAAAGACGAGCGAATCGGTTATGAAAAGTTTCATCAGTAATATCAGAAAAGTTCAAATTATCTGCCCAACAATCCAGAAAGAGACGACATTAATTTTTCTTTCGAATATTTTTTGAGGGGCAACTGCTCCCTTTGCTCTTCTGCTAGCTACGGCCATGCGCGGCCATGCGCGGCCATGCGCGGCCATGCCGGGTCATCAAACAACTGAAGTACAAAAACGATAAGAACGAAGGCTCCCCGCGGGATTGTGAATGTCGTTGTTGTGTCCTCCTTTGCAAAGATGAACAGACAAAGGAAACAGCTTGATAACCGTCAATTAATTTTGTAACTAGCTTAATGTAAGGGCACCTCAGCTAGCCCACAGACAAAGAAAAGCTGAACTGAATAGCTGAAAGTACAAAGACCGTGATCAAGTTATTTTTAGGGTCTCGGCTGGTACTCATGGTATGCTACTTTGTAGGTTCCAGAACATCAAATGACCTATCATGGTGAACCTTTCACGACTCATAAATTATATGTCATTTTTTCGCGTAGTGAGCTGTTTTCTCTTAACTTGTCTACATTTTTATTGCCAAGTATCTTTTCTCCATTAGAGATGATTAATATAAATATCTTGGAGACACCTCTTTCTTGGCACGCGAAATGTTCTCTTCCAGTTGCCGTCCGCGTCTCAAAAACCCGCGTGCTTAAGCTCCCTTATAGGGATAACGGCAACGCACGTTGGGTTTAAGCAAGGACAACATTTTTTATTTGGCAATGTCAACACAAACGTCACTCCAAAATATAACTTATCGCTATCGCAAGTATTACGAGATTATTCCGTCTTGTTCAAGTTGTACAATTCTGGCGAACTATCCTGTAACTGGATGGGTATGCGAGTTCAACTCATCTAAACAAACCCTTAGAAAGACGAGATCAGTTATGCGATCACTGTAACATTTAACAAGAACCTAAAAATCTTGGGCGTATATCCTTTCCACCCACACTTTGACGGTTTTATATTTGTAATACTCACGAGGCATAAAGATAGCATCTGACTAGAATTCCAGTTGTCTAGATAAACCAACTTGTTTCCCAAATGCCCCTCATTGCTAAAAAACTATAACTGAATCAAAGACTACAGTAACTTTATCACATCCTATCATAAGATTTCTGGTGGTATAAAAAGGCGTAACGCATTTATAATTTTCTATCAAGTGCGTATCAAAAGCATGTATTACTTCAGAAAGAAGTGAAATCCTACCCCTAAGAACCATAGCCGGCAGGACATTTTCCGCTTGTCAGCCACAAACAGCTCTTTTCTGTCATCAGAGCTATTCAATTTTTTTTTTAGATTCGCTACCGAATGCTGTGCTTCTTCTTCAAACCCACAATCTGTAAAATGGAAAATCTTGTACTGTGGCAACATTTGTGACGCCGAGGGCGGCATACGTTGTTGACCCCTCAAAGTGTACAGGTAACCGATACAAACTCGTCTATCAGCCTCAAAAAGGCTCAGAAAAATTTTCGGCAAACTTCAAGGGCAGATAGCCGCTGGATGACAAAGAGTCTATTTCCGGGCAGGGGAGTTCGCAGCTCGGGGTCAATTAAAACGAACTGTAACACGGGCAGAGGATCAATGTAAATGGATAACAATAAAACTTGCTATGAAGTGACCACCACTCTGGCGTTGAGGACTCAATTAACGAAACCCTGGTGACTATCCGAGAATTCTCCGGGGCCAAAAATTCCATTTTAAACGGCGTTTTCCGTTCTGTCTCTGAGCTATTTTCAACACTTGTCGCCGGCGCTTTTTAAGTTCGGTGTTCTTCACCTTGTCGGACCGAAACTTTTGTAAATATCACATTTATTGCCAATTACTATAGATAAGGCAATTATTAATTAAATTTGAAGTGTCCATTGACACTGTCTTCTGTAATCTCATTGGCAGGGTTTAACAGTTGAGTGAACTTAATTAGACAACTTGACGGCTCAAGGAGTAAAGTGATAGCTGTGTTTATTTTAACCCTCACCCAACAAAAGTGACGCTCGTTTACTGTGTTGCGTTAGTTTGTGACTGACGGTTGCCTGCTCCATGGTTGTCGATTGATCAGAAGTGATTTCCGTCCCCTATTTCTTCAAGCGATCTTTGCGCATCTGAAAAAGACGTCACAACACCGGTTTAAAATGGGCTTACCACGCCTCGCGAAGCCTCTTACGTTTAATGAACCCAGAAGAAGGTACAAACCAACCATTGGTAATTCAAAATCAAGAAGAAAAGATGGTTCCCTTTCACAAAGCAACGAGAAGGGAGATCAAAGGACTGTGGCAAACGTGCGCGAACGACAAAGAACGCAAGCTTTGAACGAAGCGTTTAACAAGCTAAGGAAGATAATACCAACGCTACCTTCAGATAAGCTCTCTAAGATTCAAACACTTCGACTGGCAGCGCGCTACATCGACTTCTTGTGCCAAGTTCTGGGTAACAACGAAAAGCATCCGAACTCTGCAGCGAGTAGCTGTTTTATAGCTCATGAACGGTTAAGCTATGCCTTTAGTGTATGGCGCATGGAGGGTGCCTGGTTTCAGCAACAGTAATGTAGTGCTTTTTTAAGCTTTGAAAATTCCCCGTTTGATTGCTTTGTATTGCTTGAAGTCTTCCATGAATACATGACATTGGTTGCTCTAAACAGAAGAACAAAGCTGGAAGCACCTCGATTTTTGACATGTGTGGGGAACTGACCGCTTTCAAAGCTAATATTTTCAGTGCGCTGTTGTATTAGCTTTCCTGAAGTGAAACGTCCTGGTTGTGATGGTTCTTTTAAAAGCAGAATTGTACTGGAGAGAACGTATTTGTTCCGTTCGTAGTTTGACCACTATGATTGGGGACAGCAGAAAACGACAATACAAATTTATTTCAGAGTCTAAACTTAACAGGGTCGAGGTAGAGTTTATGTATGCTATTGTGGGGTAATTTTTATACTTAATGGTTCTGATGTCCTTGCGGTTTTTTTGTCATGGGCTCGAGACATGACTCAAAATCATCATTTATACCTTCGCTGTAAATGACAGGGGATAGGACTAGTTTTGTGCCATGCGCAAAAACAGTTGGCCTTCGCTCGAGCTGCTGATTATGTTTCCGTGTACTTTGCCTAAGTTCCACATAATCGTTGTTCAATGTTACAGATGAATATGAATCATTCTAATTACATAGCGTGCTTACGTAAAAAGGATAGGTCCATCTTTAAATAAAAAGTTCATCGGAAATCAATGATCAGTTTCTCAGTTCAAACCTTGCAAAAGGGGAACAAAAAGTAGTAAACTTAATTTCTTGGTAGGTTTCATTATGGTTTAGAATCAAGGCGCGATTTCAAATGTCAGGGAGACGTTCCTCCCACGTCCCCCCCTCTCAAACTCAAAGCAGCACACATCGTTTCCTGTTGTTTGGTCGTGTAACAATTACACAGAAAGCGCTGACCGCAGTATATCAAGAACAAATCGGCAAACACAGAGAGTTTAAGTGATACAGATGGTTGACAAAAGACTAGTGGGAAATAAAAGTAAGGAACAAAAATTGAAAGATTGATGGAAATTACCAGATCATAGAGGTCGTAAAAGTAAGCAAAGCACGGACGGGTTGTTCATTCTTTAACTGAAATAGAATTTTTTCAGGGTGTGTCAACATTATCATGCTCCTCCAAGATATCTAGTGGGGAACAGTGGATGAACAGCCTCTTTGAATTGAATGTGCGATAATAACAAACGTTTTTGGGGGGAATACATACACTGTCATCTTCACCTATATGCTTTTTTCCTCGAATTGTAAATTAATTGAAATTTGCAAGTTGATGTGTATCCAATTAAGAAAATTTTAGTTTCGTTTGCATTATCGGATACGTTCTCATTGTAAACACGAAGCTTAACCCTCCGTCAACGAAAACAAACATTGAGATGGAGGAGGTCCTCTTAATAAACCGTCAAATTTAGTCCAAAGCACATGGCCAATGCAAAGTGGAACAATAACGTAATTATATCCCAATCAAGCATTCTAAACCACGGGAGTATTTCGATTTAATCGCCTGATGTGTCACTCCCTCGCTGTAAAAGGTAAATTTTGTCAAGTGTTCTGTAATGACGCTCACTTTTAACTGTGCATAATCTTGGTTAAAGGAATGTTCCATCCGTCAAAATAATGACGCATCGGCCGCGGCTTTTCAAGTGAACCGTGCTCTATTTTTGTGGTAAGTGCTTCTCACAAAAATAAAATCGCTCATTGAGCCGATAAAATAACATGAAGTACTGATATTTCCTGTGTCTTTTGCCCGAGAGTGACCAGCCGGCAAAAGTGATGTTTAAAAATGTATTGCAAAAACTAAAGATGTCGATAACTCCCTTCCGCCATGGTTAGAGTGATTTGCGCATCCGTACCACCACAGCCAACGCGCTGCGTGTGAATTGTCCCTTCCAAAAGCTTTGCGCTTCTCGTTATTCTGGGGTCGCTATTAGCACCACCTCAACATCAAGAGGGTATCTCCCGTATGATCATACGAACCCGGCCTTTGCAAGCATGGTACACGGAAACATTTGAAGGAAACATTATTTTTCCAGAGGGAGCAGCGAAAATTGTAAACCCCCCCCCGCCGCCTTTTGTATCGGGCCTGCGGAATAAGAGATTGAAGTTTAAATTAATCTTCAAAAAACTCTGATAAGGCTCTTCAGATTGCTGTGATAAATTTTAAAATACTTATTTTGGAAAGTTATTTAAGGAGGAGGGAGGGGGAGATACTAACGTTGCTGTGAGTTGTTTCAAAGGAAGAAAATTGAGAAAATGGTTGTTTATCTCTTGGCTTGCCAAGCTTGCTTGCGTTATGATCGAACTGAAAGCATATTGGACTGTAAAACACCAAAATTTCCCATCAGACGAGAAGCATGTGATAAGTGACTCGTCGGCATTTCATACTGGTGCTGCAGCCACAGTTTTAATTTAAAATTACGTCGATACGACTGATCTCATTGGTTGATTCGCCAGGTGCCCCGATTTGTTTCAATAAGGAAACAAAGGTATTCCTTTTCGAATACTGATTCTTTGCTCGTTGGTGGTATATTTTCCTATTTTTTTTTTGACGATCTGTTTGTCTTTGTTTAAGAAACAAGAATGTATTCAGCTTTCAGGAAATCATTAACTCCGTGGTGAATTCAAAGTAGTATTTAGAAAAGATATTTAATACCCTTGTACACTCAGGGAGTCACCGCGATGGTCTAGGACAGTTCTTGATACTTTTTGCAAATGTTTCTACGAAGCAATTCATGAGTGCAAATACAGTCCTGTGTTTTCAAGATTTTCCCGAACAAGATAACAATGTTTATGTTTTGCAGCTGTAACAGTCCAAAATGTAATTTTTAGGCGGATGAAGCGACACATCTGTAAAAGTAATATCGTTGTTCCAGGCGCGTCATGCCTCACGGCACGCGGACGGCTTCACTTGCAATCAAGTAATCAAGGAAAAATCGGATGAACAATTTTTAGAAGCGCAGAATTTTCGCACAACGTAGCCTCTGGCACTTTTTGAAATTCACGAACATGCTTCATATTTTTTCCAAAGTTTGTTGGTGTAGAAGAAAGGTAGCAAATGTACTCGCTTCACTCATGCGAGGCATGAACCTCTATCACGCGATCAAAAGCCTGACAGATTTAATATAAATCCCCACCGGAAATCTCCACACAGTATTTCTTTTGATAACTTATCGGTAAAATATCTTTTTAAAGCTTACTGAGCTATTCTAAAAAGTATCCACCGAGTAAGAATGACCAAAATTTGTAAAGTTTTCCAGTGCTTCCAGTGGGACTGAATCTCACATTTTTGTTATTTTTTAATAACGCCTCCGGCATTTTATCTGCACTTCGCAATGGGGGTCTACATGCAGGGACTGAATAAACAAGCAGTTTTTATGCACCGGAACAGACTCGGAGGTACAAAAACAGACAAACATATATGCTTGGTTTTTCCAGACTATTCAGACGTAGGTTCAAGGCCTTAAAGTAAAACAAATACTAATGCCACTTTACCCCGACTCTCGACTCCACAACACATGAAAGTTTAAAGTGGTACTATGATCAAATTTTTACCCCTTGATTTTTTGAGTGTGTCACATAGAATTTTATAAAAGATCAAAAACGACATTACCGTTTGCAAATATCTGCATTGGTTTCAGAGATATTTAAGTTTGAGAAATGGGTAAAATATGCAAATGAGATGACTGATGACGTCATACACTTAACCCAATATTATATTGAGTATATAAATAGAGCTAACGTGGCCAATTTGTGGCGCAGACCATTGAAACTTGGTACAAATTGGCTGAGATATCTCTTTTCATCATATTTGAACAAAATTTGGTTGAGTGTATGACGTCATCACTTGGCTAATTTGCGTAGTTTAAAAACTCGAATATCTCTGGAACGAAAAGAGATATTTGAAAAAAGTTAACAGCATTTTTCTTCTCACGCAGACTACTTGTCTATGTTTCAAAATGGCTTAGATAGGAAAGATGCGATTTTCGTCAGAGAACCCCTTTAATAAATACCGGTAGAACTGAGCAAAACAGCTTCTTCCAAGAGAGTTATTACCACGCTCAGAAAATTGCTGCAGCAACGATCATGATCAGTACATTTCACCATGATGACTGCAGTAACGAGGTTCGTAGTAATTATCCATGCTTGGAAGGTCTTGGAAGGAATAAGAAGGGGGACGAGGGAAGCCTGGTGTTTGCTTTATCTTTCTGTTATTTCTTCTGGATTTAGGTATGTTCTTAGCGAAACAGATTTTCACGCAAATTTACGGTTGTGTGGTTACATTACAATCCCACTTCCCGTTGTGATTCAGCAGAGGTATTGATGAAAACACAACAGCACAGTTTAACCAACCAAGTCCGAACCCTAAGTCACATGAAAAGCTATTGCGTAAAAACTCAACACAACACTTCCTAGCTACAATAGTTAATGTTTTGCTGAAGGGTTGTGATGTTCAAAGTAACATAAATACCCATCGCGCAGAATGCTATTGTTTTCAGCGACGCGTACTTACGGTGGTAAATTTTGTGAGAGGTAGACTGCAAAAACAGTCGTTTTCTTCCATTTTCGGAAGGCGCGAAGCCCCGTAAGCGTGATCCTCGCGTGTGAAGCGCGGTTAGGTTTTTTCGCGTCTCTCCCCATTCTCCCTCGCCGTTTCTACACTCGCTCCAGACCTTTCGTTTGAATATTATTTTACCGTGTCGCTTGCGTTCGCAAAAAATACGACTGTTTTGCAGTCTAGTGAGAGGCGGCGTATTAATTTGCATGATCAGAACAAATCATATGTGATTGGCCAAAAGATTTAGCTGTGGGAGTACTTATGTCTCACAGTAGAATTTCACTGCTGTCAATCAAACGGTTGCGTGTGTAAAGTGAAATGTAGAGTGTGATAAAGTGAACAATAGTGACTTCATTAGGTCGCTTGACTTATTCAAAGCGTTTCATCAAACGGAACACAGTGACGCGCGCCAAGGGAGAGAAAAAAAAAAATTAAAAGGTTCAGCCAACATGAAAACACACAAAGATCAGGTTAAATTCAGCCTGAAGGAAACACGCTAAAAATGCACCCCGTTAATAACGACAGTCTTCCATCCACGCCAATCGCCGTATATATTTTGTCTCAAAGTTCTCTCCGAGTATTTTGTTTTATGTTGGAAATTCAGATACTTTTCTGGTTTCCAAGCGTTCCAGGCATCCCCCGAGCTTCTACGCGTCCTTACTCAGTGATGATCGCGATCGTGGCTTCCGTTGTCTAAAATATCGGCCCAAAGTAAAGCCCGCTGTTATGGGTGTTTACGAAGTCGAGCGCATAGTCGCCAAAAAAAATTCAAGGACGACAAGCGGAATATTTTATTCAGTGGAGGAACTACTCCCCGGCAGAAAACCCATGGGAACCAGCCAATCATTTGAGTGAAGATCTGATCGCGATCTTCGAGGATAGCGAGTGTGGCCCAATACTTCGCTCGCAGAGATCGCCGTAGGTCACCGTTGCGAGTATTGTCCAGTTTTTTCGTAATGAAGTAGACTTTGTTTTTAAGCAGCTGTCCTATTCGGGCCATTGAGCCAGAGCTCAAAATATACCCAAAGGGTGACAAGTTCTCTTGTAGAGCGTTAAAGAGCAGTACAGGGTTAAGTTTAAGTACTCGCCATTTCCAAAGTAGCTCCCCGT
Source organism: Montipora foliosa (assembly GCF_036669935.1). Classification (NCBI taxonomy): domain Eukaryota; kingdom Metazoa; phylum Cnidaria; class Anthozoa; order Scleractinia; family Acroporidae; genus Montipora; species Montipora foliosa. Next base: position 51,913,480 of record NC_090876.1, read on the forward strand.
TGATTTCCAAATAAAAGCATTGATTGCAACCATTAAATGACGGGGAAAGCATTTGAAGAAGTGCAGGGTTGACCGGGGGTTCTTCGAGCTCTAAAGAGAGCTCCCGATCAACGTGCTGCATTTCTTGAGCTGAGGACATTTTTATTACTTTTGGTTGACGCGATCCGAACCAGCTAGTGTTAGAGGTGTAATCGATTACCGCGGCTTTTTAACTGTTTATTAGTTTGAAACATGTATGCAGTATATTGAATTTGAAAAAGCGCGGTAAGTATCGATCTATGCGAGAACAATGGGCCAGTAATAAAGAGGAAGTTGCATTGTTCTTGGGGGCGGAGCTTTTGTTTGCCCTAAAGTCTCTTGGGGTTTTAGGGAGAAGTGACTTGGGAGCGCATTTTCGTCTTTACGGAACAGCTTCTAGAAATCATAGTTTTTATACTAGTTCCACACGTCGTATTAATTCCAAATTTCGCCCATGTTTAGTTTAGATTTTAGGCTTACTTTTTCCCAGGTAAACCTGAAGAAACGAGTCCCGAATCAAGAAGAAAAACCATCATGAATTTTAAATGAGGTTTTCTCGCATACTAAAAGAGAGCGAAAAACCTGAGTTTTCGAAGCTGATTTTATACTACTTTTCAAAAGCCGAACAACGTATAAAAGGTCTTAAATGATTCCTTAACATCTCTACTGAAAAAGCCATGGTAAACCTAACTGCTAAAATGGCTTGATTTTTCGCACTGTAGCAAAATATATACACGTTTAACCATTTTGCCCCATTTTCTTTGTATTTGGAGGCTTTTGTCTGAAGGTGCCCGTTCAAATTTCGCGCTTTGGACCTAAAGAAATTCCCGGATGTGTCGCACCATTCTGTGCGATGCATGACAACAAATGAGTTTCAAAGTTTAGCACAAAGGAGAAAGCAGTCCCTTTTCATTAAATTCCCGGACTCGGCGACAGATTCTGGTTCTCTTGTTTTCCACGGGGTACTCTGCCTTTCCTCTCGGATCAAAAACCAACAATGATCCGACTTGACACAGCATGATTGCTCAGCCTCATGAGCTTGAGACAAAAATTAAGTTTTTCTTA
>NC_090876.1:51922062-51932062 GCF_036669935.1 Montipora foliosa
GAAAGCAAGCTTTTGATCCAACTGAGGCTTATCGATGTTTTCATTTGGAAAGCTTATTTCGGTAGAAATAGGATTGAAAAACGTTTTTGCATGTAGCAACAAATGCCCTCTGCTTATTTCAAGGTCGCAACTTGGACTCACTCAAAGATAGCTTAACAGTGGACAGTCCACTGTTCAGTTATGTGGTCAGGTCACTCACTCCACCCATAATTACTGACCCATAAAGAGTTGAAGATTAATTATCCGTAATTCATTTGATTTGAAAATCACGAAAAACAAACAGTCCTTTGCTAACCAGGAACTTAATTGCAGAAAAAGATTTTTACTTAAAATATCAACACAAAAGGCTCAGAACTTGTTAATAGTTCAGGTTTATTCCGAACTTTGATGACTACATACTATTTTAGTGTATATCTCGAGTTCGATGTAACAACTAACATAGATGTTCATACATTCTTAACTCCAGGTTATCACAGTCCTTTGTCTACAAACGAGTTTCCTCTTACATATTACCATCGTCTTTTAAACGTGTAAATACAATGCAGTCTTCGCAATAAAGACCGACCATTTCTATTGGTCAAATCATATTTGTAACTAAGGACCAGCCTTAGTTGCTGACGTTATTAATTAAATTCTCTCTATCAGGGCAAAGAGTGTGGATTCGCAACTGACCTTCCAAATTGAACGAACGGTCGGCATCTCTCAGGAAAAACGTTTAGTTGAGTATTCTGAATGCACACTGCGTGGACGCTGTATTAACAGCTTCCAGTAAAGTCAGTGTAGCATACCTTGAAGTAACATGTGTTTGCTAAAAGGTTCCCTTAGAGTAATAGCGTGGTCATCACAGCCCCCGTTTTTGCATAGTATATAGTATTTTTTTTAACTAAGACATTTTTTTTACATTTTGTGAGCTGCGCTTCTTTTTCATGCGAATATTTGTATTTTTGAGTAGTTCATAACTTGCTTAATTTCTTAACTGATTGTTTCTTCGTAAGAGAAACTGCAAAAACTTAGATAAGATGATCCTAGTAATTTGGGTTCAATTACACTTCTCTGTGTCACATAAATTATTCTGGCGTCTTTGAATAAATTCCCGAAGTTTGACCATTCAGTTTCAGTTTTGTCACTCTTTGCTCCATCAAACATTTAAACGAAGGCTATTATGTAATAGTTTCCGTTGTGATGTTTACTGTGGTGCTACACATTTTGGGAGGGCGCGGCTCATATCATAGTGTGAAATTTAAGAGTGAAGGGTTAGTTTCTAAAGAAACTGTGGTGCTGCGTCGGTGGGGAAGTAGTATACAAAAATTTGGTTTTATCAACGGAGTTGATAATGTAAATTGGCCACCGTACAGAGATTCTAAAAGCTGGGTTAGGGTTAGAATCTCTGTACGGTGGCCAATTTACATTATCAACTCCGTTGATAAAACCAAATTTTTGAAATTTAAGAGGTTCCTTCTTCTGCACCTGTTTATTTTCATGTTTCAAACTGAACTCATTTAGGAAAGCATCATGATGAGGAAAATTGTTTATGTGTTGAGTTCAGTTTTCCAAATTGAGTTCTACGAGGTTCAAGGGTTAAGAACGCCTCATAAATAAAAAAGTGCTGACCCCCGAGTAAATTAACGTGTCACGCCCATTTAGCGCTTCGCCGTTCGATCAATACTCACGAAACGTAATTCCGACCGTGGTACTGTCAACAACTGAAAGAACTCATACGAACAGGAAAAGAAAAACCTTTCTGCCAAATAATTTTCACATCTAAAATTGGCCAAAAACAGAATTTTGTGACATGAGTGGATTTACAATTTCTCTTCGCAACGTTGCTGATCGATTATTGGCAATAACTGTGCATGATTATAACTTAATATTTTAATTTTATTTATTGTAATCCAAAGTTAATTCTTCCTCACGGTAGAAAAATCACACCCTCACGGAGGGGCAGTACTTTCCGCGAAAAAACTAAACTTGCGTTTGTGTTACTCTAGCTAAAAATTCGAGCTTCCGTAATTACAGAATAAATTCCAGTCTTGATATCTTTACTAAATATAATAGGTGTTAATTTACTTGATAAGTGGCCTGTCTCAACAGTGGATAAACGATTTGACGAAAACCTCTTGTTCATGTTCCAAAATTTGTGCATATCGTGGTTTGACCGTGCAGCTTGAATGAGGGTCTACTCATATTCCTCCCAAATATATTCTCCTAGGTCCAGATCTAATAGGTTGTCTAAACAAGAATAGCGAAACGATACATTAATAACAATGCAAACCACAAACAAATGTTAAGTGCGCCATTGTCGATCTAAGGATTTAAGAGGTCGACAATTCAACTTACGCCGTTACTGAGAGTACATTTTTGCAGTTAATCTTTGACTTTAAAAATTGTTTAAGTCGATTAGATCAGTCCTATTTATTTACAATGGATCATATAAAAGCTAACGAGTTCGAAATGATATGTTTGATAGCAAATAGAATCTAATCGGCAGTTGTTTGCAATGTTGATTAAAGCGCCATATTACATATAAACACGGTTTAAGAAAAACAAACAATTCGGTATCTTCCAAAAATCTTTAAGATTCCTAGGCAGCCACTATTTGCTCGACATACTTTCGATGAAAATTATGATTCGATGAAAAAAAATTGACTCGACAAATCTTGACCCCCTGCGGTTAGCTTTATAACAAAGGCAGATTGATTAAAATAATCAGACCTCACATGAAATGGATCACGCGATGTAAACTGGTCTTTAATGCAATAAGAAAGATGGATAAGCCTACCTTCATCGCAAAATGGTTCAAAAAGGAATTTAGGTAATGAAAGAGATGGTGGGATTCCAGCTGCCAAAGTAAGGCTGTCTTCAAATCCTGGAAACGTCGGCATAAGGTCTTCGGATGAAATTCTTTCCAGGCCTTCAGGTGCCGCCTCTTCCAAGATGTCCGTAAGGCAAGATATGTAAACCGCGGCTAGTCGGATGGTTTCCGTCTTCGAGGGCTTCTTTTCTCCAGGAAAAAGTGGAATTAAATCACGGAGTCTTTCGATGTGGGCGTTGAGGTTCTGCACTCGACTTCTTTCGCGAGCGTTTGCCATCCTCCTCTGCCGGCTGACTCCAGTCAGACGAGGTCCTCGGCGCCTAGCTCTCTTTTTCCCCCGTGTTTTTTCTGCAATTGGGGAATTAAGTTCCCCCTCCATGTTGACTATGTCCTGCACGCAAGTGTTGTGTGTTGCAAATGAGGCGGAGGTGGCTTTGTATGAGTCAGTTATCACCCCGAACAGGGTTTGGCTTGTCAGCTCGAATGGTTTCCATTTCGAGCGCGCATCAAAACGGAACTCGTTTGACATAATAGAGAACAGAAACGTAAACACATGATATATTCTGAGATAACGCTTCAACAGATTTCGTTTACCCTGTTCTGATTCGATTCGATCTTGATAGCACTGCGTTCCTCACAAGCCTATCAAAGCTCTTTTTTAATCATTCACCATCGTCGCATTTATTAAATTACAAAAAATACGTCAATACATTTCTTGAGTGTTGCACATTAAAGAATTGTTTGGATGTATTCTCAACCATAAATTCATTGCAAAGGATGAAATTGAGATAGACGACTCTGCAACATACTCAAGTTAAATAAGATTACATTACGTGGTGAATGATCTTTTTTTCGGAAATTCTGTTGTACTTTTTAAAGAGTCAACTGAACAAAAAAGTCGTATTCTACGTCTACTTTAGCTTCTATTCTCTTGGCACCGCTTTCATTTTACTCAATATTTTTGTCATAGCGTGATTGAACTTTATTTAATGTCTCTCCCTTTGCGTTTGTCGCCGCTATCATGTGCGAAGACAGTTCCTTTAATGACATATCGCATGTGCTACAACCTTTACGAACCATTGTGACTCTTTGACCCTCTGACACTCTCTTGTCTGTGTTTATTTATTTCACGTAACTGTTTTGAAAGGACGTTTATTTTATCACGTACTGAAAGGACGACTATTTACAAATTTACTATTGATTTATAAAAATGCCATTATCGATTTAGCTGTAGTTTCCTGTTAGGCCATTACACCAACACAATGATGAGTTGAGGTCTGGTAAATGTACATGTTAACTGCTCTAACGTAAACATTTTCAAATCCTTTCGTATATTTTTGTTAACAGACGTCGAAACGACGCCCAATTTAACGGGGAATACCACGTGAATCATAAAACTTCTTTTAAGGCCCTTTCATAGTATTTCTTTGATGTACTCATTTAAAAATCGGTCCTGTTAAACCAATTAGCCTTAAATGTTGATAGCAAATTAAGCTGTTTAATTACGTCACGCCGTGTAAACTTCAGTAAACCTGCGTTCATTGAGTTGCGTATCTCAGAAAGGATGATATTCACTCCAAAGTCACACCTTCCATCCATTGAAACAATTAATATTCGAAAGCCTTTTTATCAATCATGACCAAGTACATGTTTATATGAATTTGCGTCACAAAACTCGCAAAGAAACTGATTTCTGATTACATGACCTGCGGTTTGAGGCATTTTGCGTAACACTTGTTTTCATTTAAATGAAATGTCGCCACCGATGTTTTCATCATGTAGTTTTGATTTACAGCTCTTTATCACTTGTAAATTAAATATATCCTGTAGCACCGACCCGATTGCGAACCTCGGCTGGTATCTTCAGACTGAACATGTATTTAATTAACAGTGAATTTTCCACATTATTAAACCCGACCATCATCAGACTTTTGGAGCCGACATAGATTTCGTGATATTTATTTGTTTAATTTCAATTTTTATAAAAACTTAATGCTATAACTGTGATACGAATTATCTGGAATCACGAATGCGTGCATCCAGTTTACAGCTTAGCCTGCTGAGTTTTTCCTATGTAACTATGAGTTCAACTAAATTGATTTCCCTCTTTCGAGGAAGGCTTAGCTAAGAATGAGACAGACAACAGAAAAACTCTTATAATTAGGATAAATCTGGGAAATCACTTCTTCGCACTCTTAGGTCTTTAAGTGGATGAGCTACGACGGAGAACTCATTTTATGCTCTTGCTTTCTTTTCAGTGGAGGAAATTTGACCATTGTAAGTAACTGTTGCCTTCTTATCGAGAAAATTGCAGGGTTTCATACCAGCTGATGAATCAGGATAAGGTAGCACTCTGCGTTTAATTTCGTCCCTCGTAGATAAGAGGCTTAGCAAGAAAGCAGCTGAACAGCCGCATATTGTCTTAAGTACTTTCTTCATTTTGTGAAGGTTCGGCCGGGGGAGGGGATGGTTGTCAAACTAGAAGTTAGGGCTTACAGATCTGTAAACCGAGCAATAGTTGTGGACAATAACGTGAGTAAAAAGTATCAACAATTTCAATGAAATTGGGGGTGCCGACAGTAACATCACATTGCTTAAAGTAGACCACAGTTTCACTCGAAATCTTTGATCAGGGAGATGAATCAATGAGAAAGAGCTTAAAATGCATTATCAACACGATTTAATGTTCACGATTGGTGCATGTTGTCAGTACATATCTGGCTTACTCATCGCTCTCTCTTGCAGTCTAAAGAGGCTGAATTGCTAAGGGCGCAGCACGACGAGGTCGGACAGAAGAAGCAGTGCTGCCGGCCAAGCGTTCGGCCCCAGAACACAGCGCTGCACCACAGCCAGATGTAATAAGCTGGGAGTCGATTTTTGTAGGGACTAAAACCGGAGTACCCGGAGAAAAACCCTCGGAGTAAGACTGAGATCGAAATCTCAGCCACCGTACGAATACTGCTGACAGGATTCGATCCCTGTTTCGCAGAGGCGGGAGGCACGAGCATTATCAATTTTAATAATGGCCATCCATCCATCCCTCCGTACAGGTTTTAAGTGCCAAAAATCTAAAAACCTTTCTTCTTTCTGTAGTCAGGTTAAGAAAATGAACACATTGGAAAGCTCGATGCTATGCAACGATAATTGACTTCCCCCGCATTTAAGTATGAAAGGGTAAACAGCCTCATTACGTTTCAGAAAGCTGCGCCCAAATGTGATGTTTTTTGAATGAATTTGGTCATGCTTGCAAATATTTTGGTTCCAAAGTGCTGTTCCGTGTGTGTGTTACGGAAGTCTTTTGCTGGTCAGTCGTGGACTTAGGGAAACAGAGGAAGGAAAATATAGTTTACTACGTCACACTTTTGCCCTAAAAGGAAACTGTATGTGTCCGAAGCCAATGCAAGGGGCACTTTATCATGATAAGAATGGCCAAACTGGCAGGTTTTATTTTTAATTCCGTTGTAAAAATAATATTGGTTTTTACAAATGCAACATTCCTAAAGAGAATCGATTAAGATTGGCAACTTGATCCAGAGCATAAAAGGAGGAAGGAAAGAAGACTGTATGACAAAATAAACAGCCTTCCACTTCCAGGATATTGAGAATTTGTAGTGAAATGGAATAAGAAGTCATTTTAGATTCGGAGTAGCGGTTCACCCATTATAGTCATTAAAGGATTAAAGCAATGCTATCTCCTTAAAAGACACGTTTACTGAGAATCAAGAACACTGATTTCTTTGCTCACTCGTCCCTTTAAGGTGAAACTTGCACGATCTTGCAAACGCTGTTAGTTTCGCGCCCAATTATTTTACTGAGTGTGCGTTTAAAAGTAAAGAGTTTTCAAATTCTCATAAACTTAAAACAAACTAACACCGCAAATTGGCACTTACCTCTTGGAAACGGTGCACAGGGCGTTGCAAATCTAACAAGAACGCGGTCAGTTACCACTACCCGTAAACCTACCACATAGCATTCGAACAATAGAACATAGTGAAGATTTGGAAAGAAAAAGTTTTATTCATAAGCATATATTAGCGAAAATTAATTGAGTCAAAGCCAGAGTTAAAACGCGGCGCTCTGGGGAAATCAGTGCTTTCGTGCTGTTTTGTTATTTTGGTATGGAAGATTACAGTTTAAATTTTCAAAGAGATATTAATCTTTTGCAAAAGTGTAGGAAAGATACCATATCGAAAAACTCTTCAAGTTAATTTTAATCAAAACAAGACAGCAGCTGTTGGGGTGGACTACTTTGACCCCGAACAATATGTGGTTTCATCGTTACCTTTTCATCGCTATTCTTCATGGTAAACAAAACCGTAACATACTTCGAAGCGCAAATTAAAACGAACTCTTTTATTTGCGTTAAACATATCAGAGTTTTACACCCTCACTTGAGTCATTTTTTTTTGATTGAGCACAGAAGTATTTCAAAACTTTTTTCATGGTTAAAAAAATTACGGGATAAACGAAAGAGAGGGGAATAAAGGTGAAAACTATCACTTACAGGAAAATTCCGACCGGTGAACGTATTGTACATTAGCACATTCGATTGAAGCCGTCCTAAAATCTTCACTCGAGCGCACATTTAGAAACAATTATCCTTACTTGGTACGTGTGATTCACAAGCTGTCTGTAAGGATACACCAAGACGAGCTGCAAATGAATGAACTTTTAAAAGATGAAAAGTGATCTAGACTGGTTTTGTATTTACGAATAGAGCAAAAAGATTCCCAAGAATATAAACACAGTAAGCAATTTCACTGAGGTTGCGCGGCATAAGCCTTAGCTTATCTTTGCAACCAAATGTAGTAGGATGCCATAGATAACAGTTTCCAACCAAAAACTAGCCGTCCTTAGGTTTTATCAAATCTTAATCGTCTTTCAACGTGGTAAACATGATTTGATGGCAAGGAAGCACGTTGTTTATGTATCAGTGAGCTGATTAATTAACTTCCTCGATGTCCAAAAATCGGCACGTGGTATAAACTGTCAGTGGCTGCCGTACCCTGGCCGGGGCCATATCGAAAGAGATTCAATAAAACCAATGTGTGATATGTTTCTTGATTTAAAAAATAAACGGTTTGTCGCTTTAGAATTTACAAGAAACTTTTCTGATATGTACCCGTAAACAATTTTACGTCAGATGAATAAAACTCATCCTGAAAGAGAGTACAAAGACAAATGAAAGTCGATGATATGTCTTTAAAAATTCACTGCAACGTTTTTCCATTGTCTTTGTTCTCTCTGCCTCACTTATCAAGCTGAATATTTAGGGGTATTTCGGAAATGGCCTAAAAATCCAAGCAACTCTTGGTAGTTCCAAAGAGATGGAAGTCGAACTAAACAAGAAAAAAACACGGCTAATCATTTGATCACGGCGAAAATTTTTATAGAACTGAGACTATGAAACATTGCCTATGAAAAACATTCACCTTTTTTGCCGAGTTTTATCAATGCCTGTCAGTCGGGATATTTAACTTAACGTTACCGCAAACGGGCAAACTGGGATATGGTTACTACCGCAGCAGTTAACGTACACTTATCGAATAATTATCGAATTAAGAAATGACACTAGGCAGGTTCTCCGGAAGGGCTCTCCGGGAAATCTTGCAAAATCCGCCGTTCTCCGGCTATTAAAAAAGACCGGCTTGGTTCATTGAACAATTCAAGATATGAATAAGACTGCTTAGTAAGTACAATTTTTGCATTTTTTAAAAATCTTTCCGTCCATTAAAGACCACAAGCCGCGCTCATTTGACATAGGAAAATCCTTAATTGGTTGCTTCCAAGAAGACTTTGACGGACTTGGCTAACACTCCAGGCCTTAAACAAAGATCAGAGGCACTATTAAATTCAGGGCTGCAATGCATGCTTTTTAATGGAAATTTAAGTCTTTATTGTACATTCATGCACGCTGATAGATGATTTGTTTGAATTTGTCGGGACAATGAAGGGGGAACAGCCTAATTTGACTGTTTTGCAGAGATTAAACTTATCTATCTCATGCGGGAAATGCTAGAGGCATTCTTCATTAAAAAATTCACGGAACGAAGAGGAAGTTCATTTAAAATGGCGCGGATTTTCTCTGTTAAACAAGACAACAAAGTTTACTTTAGGAAAATTGATTGCCTTCCTCTCACGAGAAAAGCGTGTGTTTTCTTCTAATAGATATAAATTATTTGCGCTAGATGAGTATAACCGATGTTATATTTCAACAGCCAAAAGAATCCAGTGCTTCGCATTAGCGATAAGTTGTGCAAGGAATTCGTTTCAGTTTTTAACCTTTGGAAGCTGCAATTTTCATACAAAAACAATCAAGTTATGCATCAGTCTCAGCGGAAACGAAAAAATCCTCTATGACAAAAAATAAAATTGACGTGTTCTTAATGGAGGAAATGTTTGCCTGACAATGACATATCTCCCGGTTGCATGGATAAAGGTTACATTTCCAATTCCTCTAGCGTTTTGAGCAATCACGTTTCTCATTTCTGGAAAGTCCTTTTCATACTTCTCAGTTCAGTGTCTTGCTTCTTGGACTTCTTAGAATATGTTTGCGAGGTCGCTAGTAGTAACGGAACCCAAATCATCTTCTTTCCAAAGGAAAACTGTCAGGTCTGTAAGAAAACAAGACATGGTCACAATACGCAGTTATCTCCTCATCAAAAAATGTTTATCTACTCCCGTTAAATTGCTGAAGGCGTTTAGAAAGTGAGATCCGTATAGTGTTTCAAACAAAGCGAATTAATGCGAATTTCAGTGCCCTATTGTTGAATAAATAATAAATTTAAAGGAATAAAACAAACCAAGTTTAATGAAAAACACAAATGTCCTGGAGTTTTTAGTAGCTAATCAAATTTCGTCTACGTTACCTCCACTTTCCAAGTTGAATGGATCAAACTCCACTAGAGAAGTTACTGACATCTCCTCATCCAGGCTTTGCCCGGGCATAAGTTCTGGGTGGTCAGTATTTCCCACGGCCAACATATCTGTCAAATGAGAAATGTAGAGCGCTGCTAGTCTTATGGTATCGGTCTTTGAAGGTTTTCGTTCGTTGGGAAACAATGGAATGAGGTCTCGCAGGCGATCTATGCAATCGTTGATGACGTGAACCCGATTTCGTTCCCGAGTATTTGCTATCCTTCTTTGCTTGCTCAGACCAGTCAATCGTCTCCCTCGTCTTTTGGTTTT
>NC_090876.1:51939562-51964562 GCF_036669935.1 Montipora foliosa
GGGCTTTAAAGCGAACTTTTCTTTTAAATGTGCTGCAAAATTTCCAGAGACATCACTGAGTGGAAGAAGGAGGACTCAAGGAGAGGAGCCAGAGGAGGAACATGCTTCATCTTTTTCGTGGACGAAGTAATTGTCCGAAATCTTGGTTGCTAAAACCGAGGAAGGAAAGTCATTTAACAAGCCAAACAAAAGTTTCAAAAGGAAAGCGAACAACACCGTACAACATCTTATTTTATGTTCTAATCTCTTGTCTTCTCCATTTTGGGGCCGCGGTGGAAAAGGTCTTACGCTTGCTGACTCCTGGCGCAAGCAGCACAAAACATTTTTTTTTTTCGGTTTTCAATTTTTTTTTTGATTTCACGAAGATCCTTGAATTTGAACAACATTTTCAGATTGTTAAATAAATTATCTAACCCTAACCCAATCATTTTCTTAGCATTTCCAATAGTTTTTTTAGATTTAACTAAGTCAGACGCGGCTCTTCGGCTTTGATTTGTTAAAAAAGCACTACGGCCATTTGAGATATTTTATGGGATTTACAAAATATTTTTGGATTGTGCCTTTTCGGCTTCGGTAGAAAAACGAGTGTACCCACCGGGTATTCAATCATGTTGACGTTCAAGGTTACGGTCAGTCTAACCCTAATTTGTAACGGATTATCATTATAGCAATTATTAATTCCTCAATAGTTTTTCGACGAGAGATCTCTCAATAGGGAAATTAATGAAAGGCATTCAGCATTAAAAGTAAATGATAACCATATGCCAACGTATTCTTCTTATTAAATGCAATCAACTTCCATATAGGCAATAAACTATTAAAGGCAAAGCGGCGAACGCCTGGATCATTCGTGAGCAAAACAAAAATGGACGAAGTCGCTGAATTGAATCAATAGCTACAGCGAAGTAACACCAATAGTTATAGAACCTTTGCTTATGATAAGTGGCTTTCCTGTCACTCCTCGGCTCCGTTACTGAATATTCTTCAAATTAAAAAGCTCTCTTGGTCAGAGTGTGGAGGAAAGCGGAGTTTCTTTTCAGCCTAAGGAAAAATTAATAGAAATAAAAAGGTTCTTAGACATCTTTTTGATCAGGGGATTTCCATAAAGTACTTTTTATTTATTTCTTTTATTTTTCCAATTTTGTAAACTGGCGGTGATCTCTGATCACGGTAATCATTGTGGCACCCACCGGAATTTGTAACCTATCGAATTTTTCCCGCAGGGATTTGACAAAAATAATAATGGTTACTATTGCCGGAATCCTAATAAAGCGTTGATTTGTATTGCCTCTCATCGATAAAACCTGCCTCCAGGCAAATATTACTACTTCTGATCGGCCTCTCTATGTCTCCCAGTTTCCCCCACATTTTTTTAAAGGCAGTTATTTTAGTTTAGACCGTTGAATATTTCACAGAGATAAAATTTCAAGGAATCATCTTTCTGAGGACAAGAGAAAAAGAACTTCAACCAAAAATAACCAATCTCTGGTGTCTGTCCCTCAAAATGAGATGCGTACTGATAAAAAAATTGACAGCTATTGAAGTCGGAGTCAGTCTAGTTCGTGTGTGTTCCACGCTTAGTGCGAATCAAAGTACAGTAGTAGTACACAGTTAAACCCCTTTCATCCGAAGTCGCAAGGGAAAACAGGGGTTTGATAACCTGTTCAGTATAAAACACTGTACACCGAATCAATATAAAATGATGTTGGGTGGTAGGCCTCAGTACGATTACGTACTAACAAAAAAATTCACTATGTTTTCATCATTTCATATGCATTTAAAGCAAAGATGGTAACGTCATCTGCAAATCTAGAACAATGGAGAGGAATTCTATAAGTACAGCTCTCCCACCAGAAAATCTTGCTTTCAGAACGCTGTACGATAATTTTCGGACAAAAACAATTGTCACAGTGGGTTGTTAGTAAAATGCATAACGGCGTAACGGGTAACGGAGTAACGGCGTAACGAGAAACCGCGTAACGGGATTTTTTTTTAGGTCAGACTGTGGTTTCCATTCTTTTTCTTATGAGATTTGAATGTGCATTGAAATGTTTCACGCAAACTAAGCGAATGATGTTAGTTAGCATGGACTAACATTGACTCAAGTTGTTGAAAAGTAAATCATCTTATTGCTGCTGACGAAGACAATATTTCTCAATCTATTGAGGCAGTGATTTCAAGCTCCTTAGTGGTTTCTCGATTCGCTACGAAGAACGTGTTCACTGAATTTGTTGTTTTGGCGAATGATCGTGGTCTTATCAATGAATATATTACTACTCAACATAGTGCACTGCAATCAATGAGTTTTATCTCTTACGCGTTACTACTGAAGTAACCGTACATTCCCGCCTGGGATCCTTCATGTGGCTAAGCCTTGCGACGGCCAGTAATAAAGAACAATAAAGAGTTCCAGTTCCACCCGTAAAGCACTCAGTGTCTGTCAACAATATTTTTAATGGTCTATTTGTCGTCTCTTTCCAGAAGTATCTTTTGCTTCCGGTGACATCATTGTCGCCGAGTTGAAAACAGGAAATTGGTCAGTTATTTAAATCCTGATTTTTTTTTCCTTATAGGAAACGGGTCGCAAATTACGGCCCCTTTGGAACTCGCTTTATAAGTTCAAGGTTTTGCGAGAGAGTGAAAGCAACTTACATTCATGCTTAATTGACCACTCCTCATAAGAGATTTGTGGGACCAATGAACACAATCACGACAGAATAGAACATTCAACAACTGTTAAGAATCCAACAGGCCGGAGGCAAGCTTGTTGGCTATTTATAAGTGCAGCTGAGAAGTTGAACCAGGGACTACTAGTAACAATTTCAACCAGTGGCCAGAACGTGTCTTGAACGCGGGATCCCCGGATCTCAAGACAAGCCCCTTAACGACTAGGCCACACTGCCTCCAACTAAACGATATCAGCATTTCGTGATCTACAATTGTAGTCACCAATACAATAAAGAGACGAGTGATTGTAGTTTCTGTAATCACCAGATGGACTGTTTTAAGCAATTCTCAGTCGGGGATATTATTCACCCCAACTCAAAAGATTTGTTATAAGACCCCTGTTAAACAGTTTCCTGTGTATAAAGTGATGTCTTTTTCTTTAAGATCAATTACTTTCCCATTAGGCAATTAACGTCTTCACCGAGGTAAGATCAGCCGTTTTAAATTTGCCAGGAAACTTTGTCGCATACATGCTAAGAAAAATCGCTTAATTAATTAAAATACGTCCGAAACTGAATAGCTAACGCATTAATTCGCCTCTGCCTCATCATGACGAATTATTTGCAAGAAGTGTTTGAATCCTCATGATAGACCTGCGAGATCCGATCTCGTTTATTAAAAAAACACTGCGATTGATAGTCCGGCCAAAATAAGTTACAGTGAGAAAGAAATCTCATTGTTTTCAACCCTTATTAAATGAATTTAAAATGCTTTGCGGCAAATCAATGATCATTGTCTTTGACTAGGGGGCGGTACAACAGGATGCTAAGGTGATGGATGGAATTCCGAGCTCTGAGCTCAACTTGATTTGTCTTCGGTGGTAGGCAACTCCATCACGCTTTTCTATTAGCCAAGCGCACCTCCCCGGACCAGCGTCCTTCAAAATTAGATATCCCCCGTGATAAATATGGCTTTCTTGAGTAACTGTGATGAGTTCTGATGTGGTGCCAAGATTAGGGAATTTCAACTGAAGCCACCTTAGCTCCGCTAACTTATTCGTACAGTGCTACTTTTGGGGTTGCATAGGAAGCACTTTGATTCGATACTTTTGAGTGATATCCAAACAACAACCTTTCACGAGACTTACGTCGAACATCTCATTTTCATTGCTTCCAGTAACATACAAAGTTTCCCCTTATAGCTTATGATTTGCAAATACTTGACACTAGAACGGCCTTGTCGATCTTGAAACGTTTACATGCAATTTCCACTCGTCGATTGTAAGGTCTACCTCCAGAGTTCGCATTTCTGTTATTAGAGATGCTTTTGGGGACTTTCCGAGCCCTGTGCGGAGTAATTGGATCTTAACGCGGAGGCGAATGGGAGGAGTTTGTTTGTCGCAGGTTTCTTATTAAATAGAAAATTCCTTGTACTTGTTTACTTTTCATTTGCCAGGTAATAGTCGACAGTACCTTAAAGAGTCGCTTTTCTTAATCAGTGATAAAATGCCAGATAAAACTAAACCAGGGAAAACCCTGATCCAGGAGATAGAGAAAAG
This sequence comes from Montipora foliosa, assembly GCF_036669935.1. Classification (NCBI taxonomy): domain Eukaryota; kingdom Metazoa; phylum Cnidaria; class Anthozoa; order Scleractinia; family Acroporidae; genus Montipora; species Montipora foliosa. The sequence continues at coordinate 51,943,788 of NC_090876.1, forward strand.
CACATCACGGAAGAAGACTAAACGACGACCGCCTCGTTTGACGGGCGTGAGCAAGCAACGTAAAATGGCAAACGCGCGCGAAAGACAGAGAGTCCACGCTTTAAACAAATACATTGAAAACCTGCGTGAACTTATCCCACTGTCACCAAGTGATAAGCGACCATCTAAGATCGAGGTAATATGGATGGCTGCCACGTACATTGAATTTCTCAGTGAATTGCTGGAGAAAAGCAAAATGCCCAGTGAGGAGATAAGCACAACCAAACCTGATGCTAATACGCAAGACGTTTCGCGAAGTTTTGACAGCACAAACTTTCTAGATGTAACAGGTCAGTACATTGCAGTTATATTAAGTCCGTTTATTAAGATGGGTTCAATTCAAAGAGGACTAAAAAGGATGTTTAATTTGAATCATGTCTTCTTTTCAGTTGCGGATATTTTTGGCTTTGATACCGAGTGTTCCTCGTTGACAGACTTAGATCTTGACTCACTATTCTTTGAAACAGGTTTGTTACTATAAAGTGTATCATAGTTCATTCCTCTTTTTTGATGCGGTGGATCTCATGGTTGCATGTTTTTACTGTTTTTTTTTTTTGGTTTCTCCACAGAGTCTAACGAATGTCTAAGGGAAGACAATTGCATCTTTGCAGACAATGGTATCGATTACCATCTGAAAAGTTTTTCAAGTGACTTGATTATTCAAACCAATTGACGAAGTCATCACTTTCCTGGCTTATTATATCTTTGGTTGCAAATAACTGGGGCAAAATAATGGTTAAAAGGCTGGCCATTAAGAAAGATAAAGACAACTTGGTTCAGTTAAACTGAAGGGTGTGTCACTGTGTTTAAAATTCCATTTTGATTAATGATGACGGTAAATGCCGTATTTGCCAACGACCTAAGGTCATGTTATGGTAAAGGATCGCTCTTTGTGGGGTATTATGATCCATTACATTATTAATTACATGTGTTTTCTCCGTGAAATAAAAATTTTATTTCGGCAAAATGCCGAAAGTTTGCTTTTTGTGATGACAAGCTACCATTAGAGGAAAGATTTAAAACCCAAAATGATACAATTATGAGGAGCCAGTGTTTGTTTAGTTGATTTTAAGTATTCTAATCTAGCCTTTGTTAGTGGCTCTATACAACATTGTTGGACGTTTTCTACATACTTTCTCCCTGATTATGTCTGTATTTGACTTTGTCACATTATTAAGGACACACCTTTATCTGCCTAATGAACAGGCAAGTTCCTCATTTTTTTGGCCAATCAGCGACTTTTCGAGTGCGTAGTTTGAATTTAAAGTAATTTTTTGATAAAACTGTTGAACTTTTTTAAAACAAATTTGTTGAGCTTGGCATTTAAAGGCAGGTTTTAGCTGCTTTAATTTCCTTCGTTATCATTATTTTGTTAGGTTAGAATAAACGGTATATGCCGGACTTTGCTCGGTTAGGCCTCATTCATGTAATGAATTCATAATAAATTTCTCCTGAAATAAAGAATGTCAGTATTGGTCACAGCTACGGAAATCTTGCGTTAAATATTTGCCATGGAACTCCCTTCAGTTTATCTAAGAAAAGGGAAGGGTATCAAGGGAATAAGCTTTGTTATAATAAAGGACGGTCTGAACACAGACACGATACTGAACAAGTTTATGCGAAATTTATCGAACTGAAAACATTACTATTAGTCCCCGTCTTCAGTTTCTGCAGTGACCATTCAATGATAAGGTCGTTTTATCAAAAAGCTATCAAAGTGTAAATCTTTTTGAGTTCTTCCTCGGGTTCGATGTGATGAGCAAGGTCTAAATGAGGTTTTACCGCAACCGGGATGAGATTAAAACTGGCAAAAGAAAGCGCCTTTCCGAGGCCAAGGTGAACGACGCCACTTACATCACGTGCCATTAAAAAAAAACGGAAGATGTCACCCCATACCGTCTTCATGCGTGAAACAATTCTAAGCTCTTTTTGAAGAAAATGATTTTGAAACGCTATCCATGAAACTGATTATTTCAAGCCAATGTTGATGCATCTTACAGATTAATTTGTTTTTTCTATTTACTTTACATTAACTCTTCCTGGATCGTTGAATTATGTGCTCGACCTCTCCCTCCCCTTACAAAAATTCGAAGAAACTGTGCTGCGCAATAATGCAGATCAGTGGTAAAGGAAAGTTCAAATTTTCCCCATTAGAATTTTAAATGTGCACCAAACATTTAGCCCTGGCCAACGAGAGCGAGAGTTGATGAGAGTCAACGAGAGTTTCACGCACAAAAAAATTGAGAACCCTTTCTGACGTGAATATGGCGACAAGCAAGCCGGTATATTCAGCTAGCCAGACAGGTAAGATGAACTTTGTGCATGTTTATTTCTAATGCTTATTTTTTTAAAACTGTGACTTCCCTATTGTGATCGTCTGTGGAGAAAACTTCCCAAAGGCAAGATCTTGTCTCGAAAAGTCAATTAGCGCAAAAATTTCCTCGTGACTCCACTTTTTTTAAAGTCTTGACGTTGTCCTGGGTCCCCGAATCCGACGCCATATTACTAACCTACCTTTTGCTGCTTTCATTTGCTTCTCGAGATTCTTTTCCAATGCGTGGCCCTAGTTCTGCCGTGATTTCTATCATATTTCCATTGGGTATTATTGAATATGATCTCTTGTGAGTGTGAGATCTTTATCACGCAGCTTTGCCGAAAGCAGGTCGACTATTTTCAAAGGAATTACATGGGCGAAGCCAGGATTCTTCAAAGGTCGGGTCACACTGTACTGCCACCGTTTTGATTTTGGAAACGATCATTTCGTTACCGGTCCGTCGGAAATCCAGTAAAGGATGATAATGTTCTTGACATACGTCTCTCTGATTATCACACGCCCGATAATCTGAAGAGATTTGGATGCACGCTCACGAGCCGGGAACTTGTACGGTATTGTATTCCATGAAATTCAACGTTTTTTAGTATTTTACCTTCCAGAAGATTTAAGCATTAGTAATGATCATTATATGACTACAACAGGTTTTTAATTTAACTACAACAAAGGCTTTTCGATAAAAATGTTGATGGAAACAATACGAATGGGCGTAAGTCGTACTCTCAGTAAATTAAATGTCCATAAATTCTTCAGCAGTCCTAGGTTTAAATTTAAAAAGAAGCAAAAGGGAGTGAGAAATTCAATCGTTTTCCTAATCCACTGTTTTTTCATATTTTTTTATGACGGTCACGGTAACTGCAAAGTCGGAGATAAGTTTTATGTTATCTTGCGTATCCATGCACTTCAGCCTCAAAGCGCGCATATCAGTCGGCGAAGTAAAATGGGGTGGGTTTTATTTAGACTACAACCGCGAACACCCAAACAGACTCAGCAGTTAATGCTATCGCCATGCCGGATCAAAAGCTCGCGGGTAATTCACTTTTCGGTACGGACATGAAGAAAAGGAGACGTCGAGCGCAACGTTTAACGGGAATCAGCAAGCAACGCAAACTGGCCAACGCCCGAGAAAGGAAAAGGGTGAAAGTCATAAATGACGAAATTGAGATGTTAAAGAGTTTGTTGCCGCTCTCACCACACAGTAAAAAGCCAACTAAAACAGAGGTTATCTGGCTTGCGGCGGAGTACATTGAGGAGTTAAACAAGATGTTGCACAAATCAGAAAAGAAGGAGGAATTTCAGGTGCCTCTGTTGGATATTGATGGAATGATTGATGATGTAGACATTGAAAAACTCTTGGAAATTGAAGGTTAGACAACACGCATTCAAATGATTGCCTCTTTCAGATTCACTTATCTTTGTTACTTATCTTTGAGCGCGAATGTACCTCAAGCATTATATACATTTTTCCACTTCAAGCTAGACCGTGAAGTTCCCTAACAGAGTTTTCTTATTAAATGCCATTCAAAAGGTGTCCCTTCCCTTAATTTCTCAGTTAATTACACTTAGCTTTACCGAAGGATTGTATTGTTTACCCAGTGTTCAACTGCAAAATCAATAAGCAAACAGAAGTGACTTGGTAAATTAAATTCATATTCATCTGGCAACTTACAATGCCATAAGCTTTTTTTCACGTGCTCTTGTCGGGCTTCACAAGAAACCCCTCATTAATAGGGCGGGATATATCACAGTAACATCCGTGCTTAATTTCTATTCGGGGGAGTTTTTTTCAACGAATGTTGAAAAGCGTTGCCCATACGGTATAAACAAAGAGCAGCGAGACTAAACAAATAGATGACGAAAAGAACTGAAAGTCTACACACAGCAGTATTAATCTTAAAGTCAGATCCCATTTCTTATAACACAGTAAAAAATATCAAATATAGGCAAATTTTCAAGCAAAACGTTGATTTATAAATTCCCATAAAATAATAACTTACAATTATATGGAGTACTTTTATCACTACACTAAGCCATGGACTCGTTTTTAGCGGAGTATCACCTTGATCAGCTATTGTGGTAAGTGCTTCTACCAATTTCGAGCCATCCAAATTCAACACCTTCACCGGTGAGTATGGTAGTTTTTATTCAAACTTTTTGTTTTCGATTATTCTTTTTCAGATTTTGTCCCTTTTGTGTTCTAAACATCAAATGGAAATGTGTAACTCGGCTCTTTGGATGGACTTGAAGAAATGCAAGAAGACTGACTATAATCACTCGCTAACCATGATGACCCTTTTTATCACGTTATCTGCACCTCTGAATTTGTTATTTTGGTGTACATTTCCGTAATTTTAAAGTTATTATGACGGATTCCTTTGATCAATGTTGACTTATCGAGTGTAAGGTACGGCGGTAAACAAACCACGATTAAAATAGAAATATCCCGTGTGAAAGAAAGAGCTTTATCCGAGTTTCCTAAAAACATTGAATAAAGGGGCTGTTACACTGTGCACCATTTCATGCAACTTGGCGCAACGCCATGGCGAGGCAAGTTGCACGAAACATTGCCCAATGTAACATACCTTGCAACGGCCAAAAACCTTGCGAGACAAGTTGCCGAAACCGTTGCGCAACGTTGCAATGAATTTTTCAGTCATTGCGTAAAGTCACCTGATCATCGAAACAAAAATTGAGTTGCAAGAAAAATTGCCGATTGTAACAACGCCTTAACAGTAAGGACAATTTTGAGATGTTGTTTATGATGTAACTTTTCCAGACTTCATACGAAAGGAGACCGAACATTATTATGAGTATTCATTTTCCATTTCAAGAAGGCCGAAGCATTCGCATTGAGGACTCCGTTTTCTGTCCTTTTCTGCACCGAGGGATAGATGTTGCGCAGTGCTGTGTGTCCCGAGTCAGATTTCGCAGCCCAGACTCATAGAGCGATTTTCAATTGAGTGTAGTAAAACAAATATCAAAGTAATTACTGCGACCAGTCACAGCAGATGCAAACAGCGCAATGAACCAATCCAAATTTGCAGCAATTCCATGTAACTTGTTCAGAGAGCGGGAAGAATCGCGCGTGCAAGTCGCGATTGGTTTTGGTTTTCCTTCTCATTGGTTGATAAACTGGCGCGAGATTTTTAAACCATTCACTAAGCATAGTAATTACTTTCGAAAGTCATTTGAAAACTGCTATATCTATAGAGCGGTTTTCAAACAAGTGTCGTAAAACCACAACCAAAGTAATTGCTTTGGCCAATCAAAAAGGACGGAGACAATCCAGTAAACCAATCACAATTCGAAGTAATTACACGTAGCCTACACAAAGCGCGGGAAAATGTGCACGCGCGAGCCACGATTGGTTTTGGTTTCACTTCTGATTGGTTGAAAAAGTGGCGCGAAACTTTGAACCAATCACTGAGTGAAGTAATGCAAAACCAAAGCAATTCGCTAATTACTTTCGACACTCAATTGAAAACCACTCTATATGGTTTGAGTTTATTGGTTCTCCACTTCACTCAGAGAGGTTATTCTCCAGATATTCTGTTATTATCTTATTAAAAACACACATTTCATTTGATTTACAGTCCGGCTCCTGTTGAGCGGGTTGACAATGGTCGCAGTCATGACCACAGTAACAAAAGGAAAGCCGATGGATTAAGTACATGCAGAATATATGAAAGTTATATTTCAACTGCGGGAAGAATGAAGTTGATATTATCATCGTACTTATAAGCACCACGCGAATAATTCATACTTGACCAGGGTCATCGATAAATAAATCTCTTTGGTCTACATTATGCTTTTGTCTCGTCACTCATTTTACAACGGACCTCATCAGTACAAATTGACTCTGTAAAAAAGGCAATTTTTGTCAGAGGGATCTAAAAGCCACTGATTCGGTTAAAAGCTCCCCAGTCATATTTTTTATTGTACTGATTGCCCAGAAATATTCAGAGAAAGTGGACGTGCGGGGTGCTTTCAGACAGTATGCAGAGAGAACTTGAATCTCCTGTGAAAAGCAGCTGAGTTGACAAATCACAACTCGGCATCGTTGGCGGCACGAATTGCCGCGGGGCGAATTGGCTGTGTCTGTTTCCTACAAAACACACCACTTCATAGCTCTCTGATATTCTGATAGTAGCTTTAGTCATATTTGCTAGTGACACTTAAATAAATTAACACAGCTTCAATTATCTTTGAAAAAACAGCGAAGAAAACGACAGAGCAACCAACACCCACAACTGCAAAACACGTAGAAATATGGGGAATTTTTACCGCTTTGATTTGGGCATGCGGGCATGCCGATGTCGAGGCATGATACATTCACATTCACATCAGATCGAGGTGATGAGCCCGTCGGCCGGAAATGACCAGAACAGGTTGACTAGCGGTTTTCGTTAAAACAATGGTTTGCTGGGGTGCTCAGTCTCGCGGGCTCAGAAAACCTTGGTTGTGGCCATTGTTATTCCGTCGGCCAGCCAGTCCAAGATGGCGTCCAAACTCTAAAATCGCATGGCATCACAACCCCGGGGATCACAACCGATACCCGCGAAACATATTCGGGACATTCGTAAAAAGAAACGATTAGAATGCGTCCTCTTTTGTCGGAACGCAAAAACCAGCTTATATAAAATTTAATAGAATGCACGTAGCTGCACATATATTTCTGAAGCCAGAATGGGTTCATCAAAAGTCAATAACGCTATTTAAGTCTTTTAGTCAGACTGAATACTCCTCAAGAGTTGAGGAAGATCTTTTGTAGTAACGAATAGGACCACGAATGGTGAGTAAGCGAAAAAATTTTGACTTTAAAACAAATTTTTCTGACGAGGAGCGGCTTCTTAAAGCGAATTGTTTAAGCACGTCCAATTGTGATAATTGTTAAGGCTTAGCTTAAGGGGGGCCGGGGGGGCGTGCGGTTTCAAACCCCAAAAAACAAACTGTTAAAAGCCGACAAAATAACGAGGATTAAGTAATATTTTGTTATTGTTTGCAAGTCAGTTCCATTTAACCTTATCAAGGCATCAATGTAATTGTGTGATCGTCTTACCCTTATCATCAAATTCAATGTAATTGAAAACACTTAATCATTGAAATCAATTTGTGCAAATCATATTTGTGGTATTTTAAGGAATTTACAACACTGAAAAACTCGGTTTTGTTCTTTAAATTTTGTTTTCCAGCTCTTGAAACAAGTTGCATTGCTGCCAAAGTCTGCACTAAAATACCAAGCATTTATATCGTGTCACGGTTGAGTCCAAAACAATGCTTCTTAAACTAAGAGCTCTTTGATCCATAAACTGTATATCACAGAGGCACGCTTTCAGTAGTAAATATTTACATCCTTTTCTTTTTGATCGAATGCTTTTCAGTGGGGAGTAAGCAACAACAAGGAGCGTGTTTTAAATTTCGCACGTGGGTATATTAATGGCCGTAAACTGATAAAGGCAAATCAAATGTTCAATCGAACGGTTGTACTTTGCGTCATCATCAGAACACTGAGTGAATGTTCTTTTATGCATGGAAAGCATTTTGAACATCCTCGTCAGACATAAGTTAAGGGGATTTTTTTCAAAAAGGTTCTCTCTTTTAAAGCCTTGTGAAAATATCTGTTCTAGAGATCAGTCTGCAGGCATAGCGAATTCATAAAGGGTTACTGTGGGAGCTGGTATCTGTTCATCAAACACACAAACCTTGTTAGCTTCTTGCGGTGAAAAAGGGGAAAAGATGTTGATCCTAACCAAGACTCTTTTAGCTAAAACTGAAAGCTTTGCCTTGTAACTGGAAAAACAAGCTTTCTCAACTCTTTCTTAATATGTCAGTTTTCATCTCTTAAAAATCAACATCTGTCGGTTTCACCTCATGCACCCATGTTTGTGTTCAAATGACTTTAGACAGATACAAGCTGTTGTAGCTTTGGCCAGTTTTGTCCGAATTCGTTTTACTTGGTCGTACTGTGACTAACCAGGGACCTAATAGACCTCAGTTGTTTTGCTACTTTAAAAGGCTTCTTTGCCATTGGGTGTGCCTTTAGTTTAAACATTTGTAATAAAGAATGCGACAGGTAGGGGTCGTGTTATTATTTTCCAAGTAAGACATATTAAAACAACTAGACATACCAAGGAAAATTAAACAAGGCCAAGCCTGTGATACCGTTACGCTTGTTTGAAGCTTTTCAGTGGAATCAGCCGCCGAGAAAACACAAAACACCGGAAACTCATGCCTGCAAAACGCTTGATTCTATCGTTTGAAACTAATTAAACCTTAAGTATTATTATATATATATATATATCTTATAGTCAACGTTTTAATTACTAGTGAGTTTGAAATTGTTGTTTTAATGGTTCTGTACAGTTTCTCATTGCATTGATTAATTTTTCCTCCTGAATCAGTCAGTTTCAGCTAGTGTTGTCACAACAGGTATATGACTCGATCGTTTGAAAAAAAACCTTAAGACAACAATTGTTTTGCGGTGATTTTAACAATAAATGTGACAATTGGAAGTATGCGCTTGCGATTCGAAGCGGTATAACCAAGAGAGAAAAGAACTGTTCTATTTGGAGTCATGACAATAAAGAAAAGGCATTGCTTCGAGAAAATGAAAGTATAGCGCACGGTGGGATGCCGCTTGTGATCATGACACCAAATCAAAAATATAAACTATAAACAAAACCGCAACTTACAATGGGTCAATTTCCTACGTTAATTACCCTAAAACTTGTTGTGCAAGAACCTTTTTTTTTGCCACGGGTTATAAGAATTTTGCAAATTACAAATCCAAAAAGAGCAATGCACAATCATAAAAAAACGGTTAGAGCTCGGGTTAGTATATAAAGGGCTAGCTTTCTTTCTGCGATCATTTATCGTGATATCAAGAGAAGGAACGTTTGAACGACAAGAAAGCTACATCCCAGTTCAGATTGTGAGGACACTTTGATACCGATGGATTCAGTATAAATCTAGAAAAGCAGTGTACTTTGCGATGAACATTTTCAGCGCCCGTTAAGTTTCCTAGAGGGCTTTTTTGAAAGGTGTTTAAATACGTAATCTATTCCTTGCAATTGTGTTCCTTTTAATTAGGACTTTCTTCTTTCTTCATTTTAACCATCAAAGAAATTAATCTAACCCATTTTTCAAACGCCAAGGGAAAAATATTCTCGCTAAGAGGAAAACGTTTCGAGAAATGTGCCAAGGCAAGTTTCAGAACGTTGAGCAAGCAGACATACCACCAACTTACGCCTTTTTTATTTGTTTTCTACACTTGAATATCAAGTACAAATACATTTTGCAATAAAACGTGATCATGTTAACTTCGTTACGAAGTTTGTATTCCATGAAATTTTCAGAAAGTCAATAAATCTATTGGTGTTTGGCTTAATAACATTCCAAAATCTAGAAAAACGTGCAAAAGCATTGACAAAGATTAAGGCTTGCATGAGAAAACAATTGCTTGATTATTTTATGCTGAAAAAAGGAGGCAAAAGACTAATTTCTGATCGACATAAATGTTTTTCACGAAAGTTCCTTTCCACTGCAATCCAGTTAATCTTCACAATGATTGACAGCGCTGACCTAAGACAGCTAACGGTCCGCTTTCAGAAAGACAGAGGTGCAACGTCTGCAAGAAAAAATCTGCCGTCAGTAGCCACTCATCAATCATCAACAACAAGGGACAATAAAATCATGCCTTGACGACAAAAAGTATCGATGGTCGTCTGCCAGGTTGTTTATATATGTCAACCAAGAAATTGGATTAAAGGTTCTATTAATTGCCAGCGCAAGTAATGATACTTTGATCGCGCAACAAAGAAGAAAGAATAGATAAAATTGCTAAAGAAGGATTTGCCCTTCAAAATAGATATTAGCTGAATTTACTCGACAAGAAATTACATTTTAGTCATTTTAGTTTAGTATTTTTGAGGGAGGGGTCAATTTCATACTTTTTGAAATTAAGGGCTTAGAACTTTTTAAATTTCCCGAGTAATGCACATGCAGTGGAACTGATAGCAACCTTTGAACTACGCAAATAAATATATCTTGTCATATTGCACACTTAGTTTTGTTTTATTTTTACTTCAAAAACGACAAAGTTTGCGCTGATTAAATTTTTTTCAAGTGATTCAAAAGCACGCGACCATGCGGCAAGAAATAACCAATACGGCGCGTGGCATCAAAACGACTTACCATCAAAATTAAAAAGAGGACTGTGCCCTAAACTGTCCAGGCTATCAAGGCTATCAAAGCTATCAAGGCTATCAAGAGAGTCTACATCGATCAAGTCCAACTCAGTTTGCCATTGGTCCGCCGCCTCCAACATTTTGGTCAGTTCCGTAATGTAATCTACAGCCAACCAAATCACCTCGGTCTTGGAAGGTTCTTTTTCTTGCGGTGGAAGAGGGATCATGTGTCGCAGTATTTGGATATTCATATTCAAGATTTCAACTCGCCTCCTTTCTCGTGCGTTGGCCACTCTCCTCTGTTTGCTCACGCCTGTAAGACGGGGTCCTCGGCGGCGAGGTTTTTTCTTAGGCTGAGCTATTGATTTTCCAACGGTTTGTACGTCCATGTCGAAGCCGACTCTGTGTTTAATGTGTGTTTACTGCTTGCTACTGAGGTATATCAACGCATTTGCACAGGAATAAAAGACTACGCCACGCGCCGTTACGGTGTCCTGAATCTTTTCACTCGACACAAAGCCTTCAATTCAGACGAACGTTTCTGGTGTCAGGTCCCCTGTGGTTCCACGACTTTGCCTTCCATTGTTTTAAAACTAAATATTTTGGATGAAGCACGAAATTTAATTATTGGCCAACTTGTACATAGAGGCCTTTTCTATTAGTTTGTTACCGAAAAAGATGTTATTTTTCAGTAATCGAAAAAAAAAAAATTAGCTTTTTTTTTTACAATTTTGATTTTTCTATCGAAGATGACCTATCTTTGTTTTTGATCTTAGACCCAATGAACAAGCAATGGACCTTTAGGTAGAACTTTAATGATCTCTCCGTTTTTTGCGTCAACTATAGATAAATATCATATCATCTGCAAATTCTCCGTGTATTGTTTTAAAACCTCCCTGCAGGGTTTGCCTTGTTAAGCGGCAAGTTGTGATGGATTACTAAACTGACGCAGCGGGTACCCGTTTGGGTTTTTAGAATGTTTCGATACAAAGTACAGATAAGACCGCGATGAGTGCATAAAAATCTTGCATTTTTTTGGTGATCAAAGATACAGAACTACCAATAACTGGGAAAAAAAGTTATATTAAATGAATTAATTTTAGCTTATCAGATCGGGTTATTCTGCCTTCGTGAATTTTTGTTTCAAACTTGTAATCTGTGTTTCTGCGGATGTAAAAATATGATCAACAACTGAGCAGGCAGAGAAGAAATGAAACTATAGGCTGTACATCTCAAATAAATCTAAATGATGTATCTTAAGAGACAGAGACACTGCATACACCGATCCTCGAAACCTTATGCAATTATTTTGCTCCAGTGAAGAATAATATGTTTTACGCAGGAACTGTGTAGAGGATGAGTTAGTTTAGTTTACCGATTGACAACTCATTTACTTATTTTTCGGAGAAAGTTAACTGAGCTTGGAACAATTGATAACAGCACTGCGATGAACGTTCTTTTTTGCAGGTATTTTGCATGTCGAGGCTTTTATTTCAAAAAAAGTGTTCGCATCAGGAGTATAACGGTTGCTCTTGTTGTGTGATTGGGCCTTAACATCCACGTACGTCTTCGTGATTGGTTTATTTTATTATCTTGAGATATTGATATGCTTATCTTTCCTTGTATGGTCCAAATGAACCAACGAACGGTCTTCCTCAAAGGAACTGGAAATACAAACATAAAGAACGATATTAAAACGAAACGTTTCATTTTTCCTTTATAAAGATTAAAGGAGTTTTATCTGTTGGGCATGTTGGGGTCCTTGTAAGAACGAATAGTGTACTAATTAAGGTGTTCTGAAGTGTAACTGATAATCTGCAATTGATTTGTTTGGTATCATCATCGTGTTAATAACAACACAATAGCGGCTATGAAGTGGTGGATTATCTTATAACCAAGGTCTTGACACAAATGTTTGATATCTTCTAACAATAGGGTAAGTGCCGACCTTTGCATTTCTTGCCAAACGGAATTGTCCTCATTTAATCAACACGGAGTAATTGCCTTATAGAAAAAAGCGTTATTTAATAAATGAGATAAGCTCTTAAACAATGTTAGTGTAAACAAGAACAGAACAACTCAATTTAAATAGATAAAATATACGAATAATAACAATTTTTTGATGCGCAGTGTTCTTGGGAAGAAAGTCAATAGGCTTAAAAATAAAAATGGAGGGATGTGGAAAGGCCATTGATGCTGAGGGACAAACATAAGCTCCAACTGTTCTGAGTATCATGATATAAAACAAATCAATATAGCACAGCATGGGATGCTATCACTGGTTCATAGCATTCCAAACTAGGATTTTAAATGCACAAACCAAGATAACAACGGATGAGTTCATTCATGGGTCTTTCTAGCTTTCAAGTGAAGACGGATAACTGCTTTGATCGGAGCCACCGAGGAATCCAGCTTAACATTTTAGAGGACTTTAAATATAACATTTCCAAACTCACAGATACTCAGAAGCTATTTTTGTAACAATAATTGTTTACATTGTCACCTGGTGAAGCGGTATATACAACGATTGTTCCAGGTTGAATCTTCTGAACATTTTACTTTGCTAATTATAACGTGTGCAAAACGACCTTTGAAACTTCCACATGATATTTGTATGAAGTTGGTCTTTGTTATAGAAATCTGGAATTTGATTTAAGACAAGAGATTTTTAAATGTACCGGCTAAACGAGGAGGATACGGAGCAAAACAATGGGCTAAGAGGGTAAGCGTTCAAAATATTTGCAAATATTTACTAATTTCAATAACAAAACTTTGGAAAGTGATTTAAGAATCTATCGAATATCATTCCAGTTAGTGCTCAGGAGAACGAAAATTAACTTTAATTAAGACGAGTGTGACGACGTGGCCACGTAGTGACATACAAAAGGACCCGACTAACTGAATGACTTTGTAGAAGTTATAATTCCCTCTTCCGGAAAGCAGGGCACGCGTGCCGCTCGCGTGCCGCTCTAGCCAGTTAAACTGTTTTTTAACCTATACTCCCCATAAAAGCTCAGAATTTTTTGAAAGCTAGTTAGTTAGTCTATCTTTAGGTCATTTAGAAACGAGTGATTTTTTTTAGAGTGATAAGCCTTTTATAAGTTAAGTGACGAGGGTGTTCTCTGGAGCAATTATTGCACCACATCAGCTTGTAGTTAGCCGCGCTAAAATAGGTTAATTGTGTAATCTGATTTTGTCTTTAATAGAAGGTATAGATAGCAAGCAATTTCTTTGTTTCTTTGGGCTACCCGCCTAAATAACCATGAGCAACCTAATTAAAAGCTTGAGTATGGGACAATAATAACATGCCATTGTCCCTCGAACCCTTTGGTGTGGGAAGTCGGGTAGAAATTAGAAATTTACGAAAACATAACATCCTTAAATAAATATTCCTGTTTCTAAGAGCGTACGGGAAAATGGGGTTAAGACCTTGAATGGTATTGGATAATATAACGAGTGCTGTGTGTTATTTAATGAAGTCACGTGAAATAGAGCTGTCTAAGTCAGTGACGGGGAATTCAGAACAATAGAGGTTTGTGTGAAACGCGAGTGACCACGTGACCATGATTTTCCCGCCATTTTTCGCGTTTGCCGGTTGCCGGTTGGCGTTTCTACGTGAAAGTAGAAACGTCTATTTCTAAAATCGTTTAAAAATGTTTTTTTTTTTTTTGGAGCCAAAATAAATTAAGCCTAGAGAAAAATTAGGGTCAGGTCATAAGATTACTTTTAGTTATTATACATGGATATCAATTGACTTATTATACAAAAGTAAATAATAACAAGAACTGTTCTGGATTGAGCTTTTTTGTCGTTGTAGTGTAGTCGTAGTAGGGAGCTTAAGCACGCTCGTTTTTGACGCGACCGGAACAGGACAATTCGCGCGCTTGGACAGTGGTGTCTCCCAAATGTTTATACTAATCATCTCTAACGGAGAAAAGATACTTAGCAATGCAAATGTGGTTGTGTGAAGACAAGTTAAAAAGGAAAACAGCTCACTTCCGGTTGCCGACCGCGTCTCAAACATGCTCATGCTTAAGCTCCCTAGTGAAAACACAGTACCCGAGGGCCCGAGTTCGAGTACCGGTAAATACATAGTACAGTTCTTTGTTCCCTTACTATACAGAACCCGATAAGACCAGTAGTAATTATGGGTAAGTAAAGTGAGTTCGATATGCAGGAAAATCACATTTTTTATTGTACTGTCTCCAGAAATATTCAGGGGAAGTGGACTTGTGGGCTGCTTTCAAGCAGTACGCAGAGAGAACTTGAATCTCCCGTGAAAAGCAGCTGAGTTGACAAATCAGCACAACTCGGCATCGTTGCCGGCACGAATTGCCGTGCGGGAGTGAATTGCTGTGTCTGTTTCCTACAAAACAAACCATTAAACAGCTTTCTGATGTTCTGATGAGTAGCTTTAGTCATATTTGCAAGTGATACTTCAAATACCTCAACACAACTTCACTTACCTTTGAAAAAGAGCGGAAAAAAAGGGCCGAGCAACCAACGCGCACAACTGCAAAGCACGTGGAAATATGGAGAAATTTTACCGCTTTGATTTGGGCATGTGGGCATTGCGTTACGAACCCGATGTCGAGGCATGACATGCAGATTCACAATCACATCAGATCGAGGTGATGTGCCCGTCGTCCAGCCGGTCCAAGATGGCGTCCAAACCCTGAAATCGCATGGTGTCACGATGGATACCCGCGAAACATGTTCCTGACATTCATAAAACGACACGATTAGAATGCGTCCTGCTTTGTTGGAACGCAAGACAAAGCTTGTGGGAAGGTATCGGTGTTTTCAATCTTTTTTGGGGGTTTGATAGCTGCTTTAAACTACAAAGTAGAGTGCACATTCAACTTAGGTAACATGACGATATCCAATTTAACCTAGGTAAAAATGGATTCAACCTGAGACCGGATTTGACCGACGAGATAAATTCTCCAGATTAACCGTCAGAATCCATTCCGAGTTGCTGTGAGTCACGGAAGCTTTAAGTCACAAGGTTCACTCCATTTTAAGTGAAACGCGAAACGGCAACTGAAGCCATCGTTTGCCGTTTCACACAAATGTGATGCTAAATCTCTCTAATATTTCCATTGTATACTCGATTTGAGTTGATTTGAGTTGATTTCAATTTATAGTGTCGACATCCCCAATTAGTGCTCCAGCGCTAGAAGATGAGACACAAATAAAGTTTCTTTCCTTTCCTTTCCTTTCCTTTCCAGCCTTACCGCGAAGCTGCAGTTATTTCACATGCACAGTCATGAGGAGATATGACTAAGCAAAACTCCATAAAGTTACGACTAAGACGAGATGGAACAAACACCATTAATTAAGAGTTTGGAATTATTGTACTCCGATATAATTTGGATTAACCCTTACAGCTGATCATTGAAAGACTATTGTCTGGTCAAATTGTAAAAAAGGCACCTTCACACTATTGTAGAGTTTGTAGAGTAAGAAGCAATAAACCCCATCCGAATTCTTGCTTGGTAAAGCAGACCTGCGTTAGTTCTAGTGTGATTTTCCTGACATACATGCTTGTCTCGGACGCATCATGGAGTGGCAGGGGAGAGGAACAGAACTTTCGTCCCAATTGGCACCTAACCTCTATATTCATAGATCAGACCACAACACTGGGAACTCCACGCCCTACTCTTCTCGAATAGTGTGTGGGTTCTATAACGTCAATGTTGGTGCGGCCGGAGTTAAACTCACGACCTCCCGCGTGACAGCTCGTGACGTTCTTTTTGCCCAGGCTCACTCTGGTAGGCTAGTTACGGGGGTGGTAACTGCCAACGACGGAGAAAGGCATGGGCCCCTTCCAAAATCAAACACATTTTTGGGGAATTTTCTCGAAAGTGGTATCACAGTTAACACTTTCCGAGTTGGTAAATACCCTTTCAATATCCAGTAGTATATACCTGGTTTAATTAATTCACTATCAAAGTTAGACCTCAGTGAGGCTTCCGCCTAACGCCAACAAATTTATGGCGTATCCAATTTCAACACTTTAAACTCTCCTCATATGCGTGCAAGCTATCCTACTAAGGAGACATTTTAAACTATTTTGGTGATTTACGAAAGCTCCTGCATCAATCTTACCGTTGACAGTGTATTCGAGTTTCATTGTTCTTCTGTACCAACGGATTGAGTCTGGCCTTCGATCTATTCAATCTAGGGGCGATTTCATTACCTTTGTAATGGAGGATGCGCGCCGCATGAGAAAGGTACGTTTAGTTATAAATGCAGTCCACAACCTTTCAAAGGATGAGTTAGTTTAGTTTATTATCGATGGAGAAAAGCCCCCGCGAAGCCCTTTAAGTCTCACATTCAGATTTGTGCGTTCGTATGTCACGTTAACGTCTTCTCAATAACACAGGAAGCCGCATAATGGAGAATACTCAGTCAAAGTATTAGCGTTAGGGGGTATCATATATTAACTGTTTCTTTTAACATTTGCCTCTATAGCCTATCAATAGTCATCTCACTTTTTAAGCCTAGAGGTATCTTGTCTATCTTCATTTATTGTGCCGCATTTTGTTGTCACTTTGCTGTTTGGACAATATGCTAAGTCGTCTTTTAACATCCAGGTCAACCTTTTAAGACGATGTAATTCTGCGGATTATCATAAGCATTAAACAGAAACTCACCTAATGAACTTATTCCTTAGAATGAACAGTTACTTACATGCTTCACGATGGTTGACAATGATCTGATTCAATTTATTTATAAGCGGCAAAACAGGAGCATTTAGATATGACTGGTTTGCTGTATTTGCCTTCGGACTCCCTGAAAAGGCAAGTGAGATTTTGCTTTATTAGCATCAGTAATTTTGAATTGTTTGAGCGGGATAAGAGGATTTAGTCAAGTGGAAGGTACATATTCTCGAGTGTAACTCTTAAATCACTTGAGTAATTAATTACGTCTATTAATAGGAGGAATGTATGCTGAACGTCGTCCGCAGCAGTGTCGAATTTTTATTCCTCGCAAATTCCTAGGAAGTTCTCCCTGCTACAATTATTCGCTGATGGAGGTGAAGTTGGATTATAAAATATTTCGTTCCATACGAAGTTATGAAATGTCGGCCTTCAATTTAGTGTGTAGACTGCAAAGCGTGACCTACGTTTGAATGTCTCGTTTTTATCATGCGACTGGTCCGAAAACTGAGACAAAACTATTCACAAAAGGAAAAATTGAAGGTGCATTCTATAAGACAACCCAAGATGCCCTCAAAGGTCCGCATTGTAATTATCTCGTCGTCAAGCTCGGGTATTGTGTTAGAATTTTTCGATTGTAAGCCAGCCACAGTGTAACCGATACTATGGCTGTGATTGGGCAGGTGAGTGACGGCTTTCACTTCCCGTGGTTCTCTTAAAAAACGCCGCCGAGCACTAATTATTAAATTCAGAAGCAAAAAATTATCGCCGTTAACTGAACTCCAGTGAAACTTCAAATCTAGTTTTTATAGTTTCGCTAAGAACAGTGTGCGATATTTAGGAGGTAGTTGCTTTGCTTGTCTTGGGAATTTTTACTCATTTTAGTTTTATTTCAAAATGGAGGAAACGCGAAAGAGGAAACAGCGAACAAAGCTGCGGGACATGGACACGGCAACAGATTCCGACGATTATGATTCATCACCGGCTAAGGAGCGTCATCCTGAGGGACACATGAGTTTGAGGAATAGTAAAAGGAAACGAAGAAGACCACGGCTAACCGGCCTAAGCAAGCAACGACAAGCCGCGAATGCTCGAGAAAGGAGTAGAACTCACAGTGTGAACTCGGCTTTCAGCGCTCTACGCGTTCTTATACCAACAGAACCATCAGACAGAAAACTTTCTAAAATAGAGACATTACGCCTTGCATCAAGCTACATCGCTCACCTGGGATCTATGCTTGTTAGTGGAACACAATGCCCAAATGTTGCTAAAAATGCTGAACATTCTGGGGCGATGATTTCGCCTTCTTCGAGTTCCAGAGTGTGTACATTCTGTTTGAGCTTACTTAAGGCGGTAAGTCTAGCAAGTGTCGATGGTATTCTCACTCTTCTTTTCCTTATAGGAACTCGTTACAGTTTACCGTCAACAAGTTCCTCTGAGATTTATAACGAAATATTCTATTATGCTGCAGCAGGTACAGCAAGGTTTTCCTATAGAAAGGGCAAAAAGTTTTAATGGCTACACATCAGTATAGGGTTTCATCGATTGGCGAAAAAGATAAGACAATTGATAAGCACAGTCAACACTTAATCGTTACTCAGTCTTTCCTGAACAGCCACGAACTTGAAACGATTCAGTCTGACTTCAAAGGCTCAGTTCTATCCACAGTTAGTAAATGAATCACAAGAAGTGTTAACTGAATTTACTTTTCTTGCCGGCGTCTTCAGCATTTACCTGCACCCATTTTATGTTATAATAATCGGAACTTGTTTCGTATCCTTTGAGCCGCGAAAATGTCAAGACTCGGTCTGTCGATGTTTCTACTGACGGATTTATAGACCTGGCGACCCGACGATAGTTTGTCTCGTGAGTCCGCGACGCTGTTGTGGTTAGGGTTATGAACTTAGCCGCAAACAGGCCGGATATATAACATAAAGGACAAAAACTGCTGTGGTCTGTTTGTGAAAGAAGATCGTTAAGTCCCAAAAGCCTAGATCTATGACTTCATGAATGGAAATTGGTCCATTTTCAATCAGCTGTGGTCCATTGTTAGTATAAGCTATGGTATGTTTTTTTTCTTAAGCTTTAGTTGGTTAATTTAAACGAAAAGGTAAATAGCAATGTAGCGAATCGACACTTCCAGTATTACATTTTACCAAAAATCATTCCTTTTTATCCACTATAGCCCTCATTTGTGTTGATATCAACGGAATATGTGAGTGAGTGCTCTAGTACTATTACTTTATTTTGGCAAACAAGACTTCTTTAATGCTTTGACTCACTAATCCGTTTGTTTTCAATGCAAGTCCTTTTTAATTGTTTCCTTGGAGAGCTAAATGAATCATATCTGACTGGATGTTCGCCAACAAATTGGTCAATAGTCACCATCCCAAATGGCGATTCAAGTTACGTGAATGTGCATTGTATTTAACTTATTAGCATCTTTTGCTGGAAAGCATCGGTAGTGTTGAAATTAACTGAAAGAGAGCAACATTGTGAAAATATTCTTCAGACCTCGCTCACCGATACTGTAACAAAAACTGAAAAATAACACGAATAACTGAACATATCGTACGGATTTACCCTACTTCCTACGGTTTTTTTTTTAGCATTTCATAAATCCTCGTCTCAAGATGTTTTTCATGTCATCATTTATTTAATCTATTGTGATTTTCATACCTTGAGACTGGATTGACTCTGCATGTCCTAACTCAATACATTTTGTGGATCAAACCAAGTATTTCACCTTAAAGTTTACGTTGGATGTCTTTCTGTTTTATCGGACTTGCCGGCGTAAAGATTCCTTAGTCTACCGTAAACCTCATCACTTAGGCAAGTATATAGTCCAAGATCAGTGTAGTTTGAGAGTTTTCCAGGACTTAAATTGAAAAAAAAAGAACTTTGCCAATTGAAGTCCTTGTAATGCATCGTTTGAATGAGCCTCAGAAAAGATCTTCTTTAAGCTTAATTCAACGTAACCATTTTCTTTTGGCAAAGAAGTTGATGTTTTGTGTAGTGTGAGAAATTGATGCCTGCTCAGAGCTCATCAAGTGCGCGCATTTCAGTCACTCGGAATGTGAGTACTTTAAGGATGACATGCGTGGATACCAATAAGAAGGAGGGAGATTATGTACCAGTGGTAGATACTTGACTGAAGGAGTTCTTTAGAAATGTACTTCATATTGAACAGATATTTTGAATTTATTCAACTGCCGGCTATCAGCATGCGAACTTTAATCTTCAGCCGTGAGGTATTATTCCAAACAATCGATTCTATATTTTTAATGTGCTTTTAATGGAGGCCTTCTGTGCTAAAGATTCCATAGTATTTCAATCATAAAGATAACATTTCTAACATGAAAATAAATCTCTTAATTTCTTCATGAACTATTTTTGTCAGTATACATCCTCGTCAAACACAAATTGACAAAATAATCTCACCTAAACCTTTTTTACAAGAAGAGCAGATTGTGGGAAGAAACCAAATCACTAAAAACGTTTTACACTTAGTAGAAGCTGCTAGACACTTTATTACGGTACAAGCTATTAGTTT
>NC_090876.1:51969562-52034562 GCF_036669935.1 Montipora foliosa
TTTCACCCCTCGTTGACTGCACAGACCACTGACACGCTCAAAAGTGCAGTTTTAATCTCTCTGAGATGTCGATGGGAAAATTGGAGCAGGCCCTCTCTTGGTCAGGCGAAAAGGATGTGGAGAGTAATTCTCCATACTCGGACCAAATGCAAAATTCGCCATCTTCTTCACAATCTTCAGCTAAAAGTGATGGGGACTTGGAGCCGGAGACATATAGCCCAAAAATTCAGCATGGTAGGCGAAAAATGAAGAGGCGAAGAAAGCGTATGCTAACAGGAGTTAGTCGTCAACGTCGCGCAGCTAACGAACGTGAACGACGTAGGATACAAGGCGTAAATCGGGCGTTTGTAGAGTTGAAAAATGTCTTACCCTTGGCAAACAGTGTGGATATCTCTAAAATAGATATCCTAAGAGTTGCAGCTAAGTGGATTGACCACTTGACTAAACTAATAGATCAGGATAAAAAAATACGCCTCTCAAAACTAACGGAATGTCATATCTCTGATGCGCCACAGCTGTATGAAATCTTAGGCGAGGACTTTTCTATCATCGATAGTGAATTGGAAGACGTCTGTTTTCTTCAAGGGCAAGGTAGGTCACTTCATACAGTTATGTGATTATCTTAATTTTCGTTCTAAAGGAGAAAATGTAAACACAAGGGTCACCATGAGCGCTTTAGCCTCGTCGGTTGAGCCAAAAGCGTTCAACGTTTTCGGGGAGTGGTTAACCTCTATCGGTGTTGGAAAGACCATCCTCCCAAAAATATTAGGCCTTTCTTGTTTATAAACACACAAGAAAAACTACATGGATAACAACATTTGCACTTTTAATAGAGAGAGATGGAGACGGCTGGGGATGGAAACGATTTTTAATAGGGTCATTTTTCAACAACAAGATTATCTTTCTATTTCCCGCTTTTGACTATATCGACCATATAAGGAAACCGTATGGTAAAATATCCATTACATTTTTTAGCTTTTGAAGTAGACAATTTACCAACATGAATTGCAGCATTTTTGTGTGTAACAATGTAGAACTGGAGAGATCTCTAGTAAAGACATCCTCTTTTTAAAGCTCTATGTACTTTTATAACTATTTTTTGTGTATATCAATAGCAAGATACCGCACCAAACTCTTTCAAAAGGCGAAAATGCTACGAATTGTACATGAACGCGGTTTTACAGAATGCCGCCGATTGGAAATCATTGTGGCGATTATAGTGCTTTAGTAAATGTCCTTTCGCGTTTATCTGTGCTTCCGTCTCGTGAGTGTAGTTTATGACCTTATAAGTGATTTTAATTCAGTTATTAGCGTTTTGAGATTTTCTTCGTTCCTAAATGTGTCAAAAGAACGTATTATTAAGTTACATTCCTTGGTTATCATGTCAGCTCTAGATGCGACGAGAGAACTGTCTTATTTAAGGAAAGTACAAAATGAAATCGATAGCCGGGTAAGAAAGACGGGTTTTAAATCCACTACATCAACCTGTTGCTTTGTGTTTTATTGTGTTTTCCTTCGCCTATTGACTTCTAATTGAAGGTAACATCAAGTAAATAAGCGGTATTTGTACTGTAGGAGAGTCGTGTGTAAAACTGCGTCGGTTATGTTTTCCTCGATTTTTTTTCTTACTGTGAAGAAGAAAAATGGTAAAAACTCTGCCTTATATTTGGCTAAAATGCAGTTAGGAACAATTAAGACATATTCTTTTCTTTTTACAATCAGAAGTTTACTAATAAAAAAGATAGTTTAAATTTGCCCATGATGTACATAAAGATAAGAGCTTTACTGATCCGCGACTGGTTGCCAATGAAATATCTAATTATATTCAAAATTGTTCTATTGGTGTATAAATCACTTAATGGCATGGGACTGGCCCACTTCCCTGATTTCCTTTACGTTGAACGTCAAGGTCACAGAATCAGCAGCTTTTGGAAGTACATGTACCAAGAACATCTTGCAAAACGTTTGGGGACCGTGTTTTGTTTGAAGCTGGACCCCCGCTCTGGAACAGCCTCCCAGAAGATATAAAAAAAAAAAGATCCAGTCGTTTGAAAAATTTAAGAACATTTGAAGACGTACCTTTTTAATTTCGTTTATGAAATGCGACTCTCTTTTTAATTATTTGCTTAGTTTTCTCTCTGACTTTGGACATTTTAGTTTTCATGAAACGTGATTTTGTTTTTAACCTAATCATGATAATTGTTTTAGCATTTCTATAGAATTTTAGAACATTTGTATATATTTACAATATTTTAGAATATTTATAGCTTTGGTGCGGTATAAATTATTATTATTATTATTATTATTATTATTATTATTATTATTATTATTATTATTATTATTATCATCATAAAATCACAAGAGAGACTGCTGATTATCTCTGACTAAACCTCATCTCAAGTCTACCGCTTACATGCAGTTGATTTATGGCCAAATTAATGATGTGGACTGTTTTGTTATCAGTCCAATACAATGCCTTCTTTATGAGGATGGACGACAAAGGTAATATCTCTCTTGATAAACGTTTTCGTCAATTAAAAACGGCTTGAATATGATATACGAGAAAATCACAGTAACGCCAGATTAACCACCAATAAAGTACAGAGAACATTCGGACAACCAAAAACAAACTGAAAGACTTCAGAGAACTATAATACCGTTTTGTTGGCTCTGACATATCAGTACACTTGATAACAGACTGGATCTTCAGAATATATGCAACCCTTAAGATAACATAAGTAGATTTGTTTCATTCTTTTCTACTGGCCCACCCTTGAAGATCGCTTCATCGACCATAACATGCCGTCTATTTTGGCTATGGTACTTCACTTCTAAAAAGGGAAACATGGATTTAATTGTATTAATATTGCATGTCAATGATTAGTTCATTTCAGTCTGTAGAACGAATAGTGTGTTCACAATTCCATCACGTTTTCAGACTGGACTCGGAAAAGACATTTAATTTGCGGAGGAATAGCCAAATCAACACAATCAGTTATCACTCGACACCAATATTCTTACGCAATACTCGACTGAAGTTCGAGCCTTTTTGTTGTATTTTTACACGGACGTAATATCGGTCACCAGTCGAAGTAACTTTTTTCCCCTTATTTTTCTAGGACCGTTCGGGCTAAAACTTTCCCATAGTTTGTTTTTTCATTTCACGCTTTGACTTAAAGCTTCAGGTTATAATTCCACTGAAATGCGAGTAAAAATAGAGGTCACCCGAGTAGAGGGCATGAGAAAATTGCCGGCTTACTTTTGATAAGCCGCTCATCAAACGACATGGAGCCTCATCGACTTAACATTCGAAAATCATGGAAACAAGCCATTAAAGTGGAAGGTTTTGCGTGCATTGGCATGACTCTTACATGCCATCAATTATGTCCTAGACATTAGAAGCTATTAGAGGTTATCCTCAACGAGCATCGGCTTTGTAAGCGCTATTCTTCACTGTGACAACTACTTTCGGAATTCGATCGGACGAGAGACGAAATTAAAATTCGTTGATACTTTTTCATTTCATTAAATTTTGTTGTGAAGAAGCAGAGGAAGTGATTTATGTTTAAAAAGGGTCACCGACCATTTATTAAGAAGTAAGGTTGAAATACCCAAGCCCTAACCAAGCAAGCTGGTTTGTCCACATGTTCACAGAGGGCGAGCTTTCAATAGATGGCGTAAATATTGCAAAACTTCAGTTTGCTTGCGGGAAGACAATTCTTTGGAAAATCCTTGAGCAATCCGAAGGCAGTCCTCTCTACAAGTGAACTCACCTCAAAGCGTTTTTTCTGTGTCTTCTCACAGGATAGGGAAGGAGGGGAAGTCACGAGATGAGAGTGGCTCAGTATTTACATTGGCCTTTTCTTTTCCGAATCATTGGATCCCAGAAAGAAATCCACCATGTTGTGTAAGAACTTGATGGGTTGCCGGTTCTACTTGGTTTTCTAACACTGTTGTTTTAGTTTAATTTTCTCTGTCCACATGCAGCCTGGCTTTCAACCTTCAAGTTTTAAATATCACCCCACATAAGTGAGACTTTTCTTTTCCGGTGATCTCAGACCGAATTGCGTAATGGCCAGAATGATCAATCAAAATTATTAAACGATTGAAAAACGGTATCTATTCAAAGAAGGGGGCATCTCAATTCACAGAATTGTTGATTTATTATGAGTGTCGATGAATCTGTTTCTACGTGAGGTATTCCATATGATGAAAAGTCTCTGAGTTTAAGTGGAGTGTGTGTGTGCGTGGGTGCGCGTGCGGCGGCATAGTCAAGAATATCAAGGACACCAATCATTCTTCTAGTTTTTTGCCAAATCGTTTAAGACTAATAGACATGGATTATCAACCCCTTGAACTTAAAACCTTTTAATTTAGCTGCTTAGCCTTCATTTACGTTCAAGTCTGAGTCTAGAGAGATTAAGAAATGACTGAACTCCAAAGGCTCGGAAATTCACGGTGACCTTTCTATTATACCATGCGACAGATATATCTTGGTTAGAGTGCTATTTTTGTTTTGTTTTCTTCATTTTCGTTCTCTATCTTTTTGTTTTCGGAGCTCCGGTACTAGATTCCCGGACTCAACTAAGAAAAACCTCGAAAACTAAACGAGTGTATATTTCATTATCACGTTAGCCCTTATGACGCTCGAAAGCTGTCTATGCAATAACACCAACACCTCTCAGAGGTCTTCATCCCAAAAGGTTATTCGCGTAATCTGCGCGGTAGAATGAAGCTGTCTGTGCTAAGATTAAATACTTCTAGGTCAGTGCGGACTAAATACATTTACGTACTTTTTGTTATTCTTTGTACGACGAACTGAGAATTACTCCTACCATAAAAAGTTTCGCATCCCAAGATTTGAAGTTCATCGATACCTGTAATTGCTATTTATGCAGTATCAGATCGAGATCACTTCGTACCACTGTTTCATTATTTGTTATTTGTTTAAGTATTCTGCAAAAATTAATCTCGTGTAAATACTGTTACAATAATCTATTTTATGTTCTCGTCTCGACGCATTGTGCCTACAGTAGGTTCTTGATAAGCGCCATTCGGTTTGGAATGTAAGTTCTCGAGTAAGTAAACAATGTAGGTATGTTGTATAATACACTGTGCTTCTTACACTTTTGAGCTTTATTATTTGTCAATGTACGGATCTTATTTCATTTCTCAGCTCTACTTTAAACAAAGAGGCTATTAGTACGGGACCCATACACCGACCTATTCATACGGGAGTGTTCTTAGAATAATTGTTACAAGTTCAGTAACACTCGGTAAGTCTTACCTCGTCCTAGTAATTCTTTTATATACAGTTTAGCTATCAAACGACGGCATTTACAATTATGCCTGTTTTTGTTCACGAAATAACTCCTTCGTTTCGGTGTCACCGTCCATCTGACCTGCCTTTTGCTTCTCGCATTAAGTCTAAGCACCCATTTCAAATAGCGCTGAAAAACAGTATTTAAGTCTAAGCACCCATTTAACAACGGATAGCTTTCAATTACTGCGTGGCTATATCGGTTAGAACCCGTAATAATCATTTTAAGAAGACTCCCGTATAAGTAGCAAATATATGATATTTTTTTAAATATATTCCCCTACTTTAAACCACCATATATCAGGAGAAGCATATTTTATTTGCTGAGAGCTTACTTTGAGGACGTGATCAAGGATTAGTTTTTATCAAAGCACGTAACTGTAATGACGTGGTGTTTATTCAGCTGCAATATAACGTGAGGAGTAGGCATGTTCGCAAATTGGATTGGATCATATTTATGCTTACTTTCCTGTCTGCGTGAAAACTAGAAAATAAAAATAATACGTGCTTTGAGCTTTCCATTTTCTGCAAGCCATGAAATTTCTTCCGTAGGTAACTTTTAGTCAACAGAACGGTGGTGTTTAGTAAATTGACAAGTTTGAAAATAAGTTAATCCATGCACTGATAAGTTTTTGTGAGGGTCATGATTTTTCGCAAAGGCTTTCAAGAACTGGCGAGTGGGAAACCATGTTTACAACGAGTTAATTGTCTTGGTTTGTGTTATTAATAAGCTTTTATTTATCTCTGCTAAGTCTTAAAATTAATCAGTCAAGTTGGCATTTTTAAATAAGATTTTAAAGCTTATCAGCTATCGGCCCTTTCTTCCGCACGTGACAGGCGCGTTGTTTACAACGACCCAACATGTTTGTTGATACATTCACCGAGTGGTAATTCGCTTTAATATTCCTTATGCCTCATCCTTCCGGGCACGTAATTGAATCCTACAGGATCTTGCACAGAAGGCACTCTGTCAAACTTTGACGCTGAAGCTACAATAGTGGCGTAGCTAAGAAATTTTCCACGGAAACATGTACGGCGACTTTTCTGCACGGAAATGATTTCAAGGTACTCCGTGGACACTCACAATATCAGTTTTAAAGAATTTATCCTGCTAGTAAGTCCGGAGGCTTCTTCTATTATATTATAGGAAACGTGAAACATACACAGTAAGGTACGAACAAAGCATTTAGATTTTGTGCAGCACATTGGTATTTTATAAAAAAGTATATTCTCCATTTCATTCACAGAGAGATATTTCAAATATATTTGTTGCATGATATGTCACTGAGCATGAGTTTTACAAGAACAATTTGTGAAATCCTTCTTAAGAACTTGAGAAATTGCATTAAATTCTCAGCAACTTCAATAAGATATCGCCAGGAATAACAACTAAATACGGACCTTATCTTTCCCGTTTTATCTGTTTAAAAAACCTCCTTCTTGGGATTAATCACCTCATTAATGGTTGCAAATTCGATTCATGGCCCCCGCCCTTTCCTGTTACTTTATCAATCCCTTCTCAGACTTTCGATTCAGTTACTTTTTTATTTCTCCGGTTTACGAGTTATTGAGTTACCAAAAATATATTAAGTGAATTATGAAGTGAACCATTGAAGCTGGGATTGCTGTAGACTCCGTGCAGTCTCTCTTTTGCTCTAAAATCAGTCGTTGAAACGAACGCGTACGTTGAACTTTCAAAGTGACTAAAGCTGCCGGTCGCAAATACTTTTCGCTCTTACCAACGCCCGCAGTTTTTGCGACCCGCAGCCTAAGCCATTTTGATAGTTCAACGTTTACGCGTTCGTTTTAACGAGACACTGTTTGCAGTCTAGGATTGCTACGTCTTCTCTGTTTGCTAAAATTTGCCAATTTAAAAAAAAAACGGGCTCAAATTAAACCAGCAGGAACCCTTTAATACAAGCAAATAACTTGCAGAGACCACTGAAATGCCAATGAGCTTTCATTTATCCAGGGCCGATAATCCTTCCCCTGCTGTGCTTTTAAAAAGCTGATTGGCTCTTATGCATCCCCTGGAGGGCAACTCTCACTGTGGGCCCAAAATGACCTTTTGATAGCTGACAGTGCAACTTGATCTGTTGTGGGGATTCAGTTTAACCAGCTTTTGTACATATAGAATGGTGACTTACATCTTTTCATTTTATTTTAGATATGTGGTCAGACACGCTGCCAAGTGCCCTTTGTGTTCATACAAACGAGCCATACCTTCAAACGTTCCTTCACAACAGTCTCCATTCAGATATTTTAACATCGCCTTTACAGGAACTCACTGATCGGCTTTAAATCCGCAAAGTCAGCTCGCCATCTCCTCGTTGGGTCGACAACTGAGTCATGGCGAACAAAGTATGAAGTCACACCCGAAACCATTAAGAAGGTTTATTCATAGACAGGCAGACCGATAAAAAGTTTCTATTCCCATAGACACGGCTAAATGTTTTTAGACCGACTATTTACATGGTCTTACATTGGGTACCATAATTGAGTTAGTTTCAGGTATCGCTCTTGGGCCAACACCCGCTCTTTAACTCATTGCGTGTAAGGCAAAGGAGGCGAACATATGGTAGTATGAACAATTTCGTTTAGTGCCTCTTACCCAGGTCTTTTAGGGTCAGGGTTAGGATTAGGGAACACATAGTGCCCCCCATCACCAATTTAAAAATACAAAAAAAAAATTACATAAAATTATAAATATGTAGATAATGAAGATAAAATTCTAAATTCAAGAGAGAGTGAATAAAAACGGATAAGGAATATATCTCTTTTCATCTTTTGGCGCCATTTGATCACTGATGAAATGAACGATTTATTCTTCGATCCGAACGTCAAGTCGCGTATTATTTTTTCTTCAACACGTCATCACTCAGACCTAGTCTACACTCCGTAAATACGCAACTCGCCTTGCACAAAATGAACCTAAAATCCCAGTCGGAACATCCTCCCGCACGATGCAGGGAGTGCATCATTACATGTAACTTGTCAACAAAGTTCATTAAACTTCAACTAAAATTTTCAACAATGTCTCATAAAGTTCAATTAAGTTCAACAGCTAAGTTAGCATCACAGGCTTCAGACAGGTGTAGCTGCTACACTGGACGACGGGTAAGACTTCCAGATGAGGTCCGCAGCCTAACGGACCGGACAAGACCGTCGCGGCCTGTGTGGGTGTCTTCTACTCGTGCACGTGACCACTGACCCCGAGCTACGTGATCCTCCCTCACTCACTAGGACCAAGTAACCTTTGCGGATTTCACGACCAATCTTATACCATCTTTTGAGGGGGGTCAGGGATTTCAGATACTCTGCATGCCAACGTTTCCAAAATCCGCTTACAAGCTTCTGCTGATACTGAAAACGTTTGGTGAGGGCTCTTGATGTCTGTTATGAAACACGAGTGTCTTAAGTCGGACACGCTTGAAAATTTCTGCCAATCAGAATCTGTGCAGGGGTAATCACACTGTAATCATAAGGGTCTGCACCAAGATAAGTAAGAGCCGGGTGACTGTGACTGCTTCAATTTCCGCCAATATAGCAGTAAATTGCTCGGCATGTAACATCGCTTTGGCAAATAGTTTCTTCTGTGGCGTCTTGACATGCCAATCAGAATCTGAAAACGTTTGGTGAGGGCTCTTGATGTCTGTTATGAACCACAAGTGTCTTAAATCGGACACGCTTGAAAATTTCTGCCAATTAGAATCAGTGCAGGGGTAATCACGCTGTAATCATAAGGGTCTGCACCAAGGTATGTAAGAGCCGGGAGACTGTGACTGCTTCAATTTCCGCCAATATAGTAGTACATTGCTCGGCATCTAACATTGCTTTGGCAAATAGTTTCTTTTGTGGCGTCTTGACATTCTTTACAAGCCGTTCATAAAACCCACCCCAACATGGAGCTTTCTGCACCAATACTCTCCAACATACAATACAATAAAATACATACTTAATTGACCGCTTCCCATAGGGGCTTTTCAGGGTCAATGAGACACAAGCAAGGAAACGACGGAACAGAACAACAACAATAACTGAGGTTGGGCTTAGCTCAACTAGCACCTTGTTAGCAGCCTTGAAAGTTTTTGCATTATCTGACCAAATAATTTTTGCAAAGAGCCTCAGAGCAAGGAGAAATCGCTCAGCCGTCATATCACAAACCAGGGACGGACGCTACGGCTGGCGCTGATACGGCTGCCGGAAGTAAATGTCATCCAAAATGAGACACTGCGCATGTACGTCGGTTGTATCCGTAGCGTGAAATTTGACTGGGTGAATCGGGATGATTTGCCGTAGCTACTATGTCGGGTTTATTTCGCTCCTCTGGCCCTTTACAACGGACATCTCGGCATTTTAAGAATTCCATTAGATACTATATCCTTTAAAGTCAATTTAAGTCAAAGACTGTGTCAAGGTTGCCTCTCATAAGTTTGTAAACCAGTATCATGAATTTACGGATTTTGTGGAATGGCGTAGTGAATTAAGTGAAATATTTGTCAGGGGCACCCAACGAGAATATAGTTCAAAACCACTTAAACATAGCATTGTTAAACGTATTTTAGTATTTAAACGGTAGATATATGCATATTTTTATCCCCTAAACGTTTTTTGTCTGTTCGGATTCCCTAGCTGAAAGTCTGGTGATCCGAAAATTATAGGGATCAAAACTTACCTTTTCGAAAAGTTTAGCCAGAAAAAAGGCTCCCGAAAATTCTAGGTGACCTTTTTAGGGTAAAAATCCGTTAAAAATGGGAAATTATACCATTTTTCAGATGTTCGAAAATCCTACGAGAGGCAGGCAAGCAAGAAATTCTACAACAAATGTTCCGAAAATTCTATATCTCAAATCGTCTACCGAACAGATATTTTCCGAAAATTGACGTTGGGTGCCCCTGTATTTGTGTTCAGCACGAGGTCGTTTTCTTCGGTTGAGTTTGCTTTGAGGATTTATTGTAGATGGTTTATATTTGGATACTATACGATGCTATTTTGCTTCTTTGAGTATTCATATATTTGTGTTTTTCACTCGATATTCTCTGAGATATTTGTCTCTGAAATTATAGATTTCATCCATCAAATTGTTGTTGTTGTACAAAGTGTCTCAGTGGCATTCGCTTTTGCTCAGAAATAATCTGTTCATCCTAGCAAGGCAAACAACGGCCATCGTCCTTTGAGCGCAGCCATTTGGCTGTGAGAAACTAAATAAAAGAGATTTTAAACTCCTTAGCCCGTGTTTCTTTGTATTCAGTTTGCTAAACTTAAAATTTAACAGACCACCGAGACGTATTCTCTCACCAAACCTTTTCAGTCACGGCAGCCGTAGTAGCACCAGCCGTGGTGATTTGCTTAAACTCCCTGGTTTACCAACTCTAAGTGTACTGCACGGGTAACTGCACATGTAAATAAACAGATACAGACCTTTTGACCACTGTCTTTCAAATGCAAAGGAGCAGCAAAGTCTAGACCCACGTTAGTAAACGGTGGTGTAGGCTTAATTCTGTTTTCAGGAAGTGGTGCCATCTGCTGACCAAAGGGCTTTGTTTGGCCTAGGAAAGCCGGTCCTTACGTCCAGCATTGGTTATTTAGGAGTGTGTCTGCCGTCACCCCTCATCAATCAACAACTTAACAACAGGATGGTTAGAAGGCAAGATAATGGGGTGCTTCTCACTCTTCTCCTCTTCGGGTAATAGTGACTTGTGAATTCTTCCTGCGGCACAAAGGAACGACTAGTAAGACACATAAACGGGTTTAAATTGGCCAAGTTGCTCACAGTGTCTTTCACTGGACCATGCTGTTTACGTGCCGTAATTTCTTCAGGAAAACTTACTTCTTGTACATGAGATATCAACCTTTCTTCTGCATTTTGTATCTCTAAACCAGTTAAAGGGTTGTCAATTCTTTCGTCTTCTTTCACTCTTGAGGTGCTAACGAATCTTCTGATCCAAGCAACAGTTTCTAGCAAGCGACTATACTGGCTGAACCTTGTGAAGTCAATAAATGGCTCTCTGGGTTGTACAACATAACTGACACTAGCTTTACTCCTCCTCTCTGGGTCAACAACTTCACTGGAAGGTTTTGACCTTAAATAGTCGGGCCAATTTTTTTCGGACTCTTGCAACCAAGAGGGTCCTTTTCACCACAAATGACTTTCTCTTAACTGACCTGCAGATAAACCTCGAGTAGGTAGATCAGCTGGGTTCTGCGGTCCTGGACAATGCCTCCAAACAATGGGATCCAACAACGACTGCATTTCAATAACACGATTAGCAGCAAATGGTCTCCACTCTGAGGCTGCTCCATTGATCCAGTGTAAAGTTGATGAATTGTCTGTCGAATAAACAATGCGGCTAATGGGACAATCGATTTGCACCTAACCCTAATCTTCCTTACAGGAGCCACTCTGTTCTTGGACATTACAAGACTGATAGATGCCTTTCCATCTTCACGAACAACTCTCAGATAAACTGCAGAAGCATAAGCAACTTCTGACGCATCACCAAATGCGTGTAGCTCCACCTTAGGATTCTGACTTAATGGCAAATCAGTGTAACATCTTAATGAATGTGAAGGTGTTCAAGTTCTGAAAGCTCTTGAACCCACTGATTCAATTTCAATGAGACTTCCATGGGAATTTCCTCCTCCCATCCAACTCCCTTGGTCCACAAACGTTGACGAATTTAATTTGACCTCACTGAAAAAGGGTGCGATTAGATCAATCGGATCAAATAAATATCTTTGCTGCTAAAGACGCAACCTTTCTTTTAGAGTACACTGTCTTTGATCTCGACTTTACAATGTCCACATTAATTCCAAAGACAAGGTTGTCAGTTATTGTATTCCACTTCAATCCTAATGCTTTCGAGATTGGATGTGCTTCTGCTAGACCACTTTCTAGGTTGACAAGACTAACTGCTGCTCTGTCCCTCTCGGGTATGGCATCTAATTAAGCTCAGGCGAATTGCTTGACCATTTTGTCAAGTTGAAGGCCGCTTTCTGCATAAGCTCATTAGCACCTTGCTGTAATTTCAGTGTTTTCTGCACATTGTCTCTCCCTGAAGCCAAGTCATCAACATACGTGTTCCTCAAAATTTCACTCGATGCAACAGGGAATGTTTCTTTACACCTTTTCACATGCTCTTGAATAGAGCATTCTGTAAATCTTAGGCCTGTCTATTCAGTTAACTCTGTTTAAAATATAAGTGCTACACGGGCCAACGTTTGTATAAACGTAACCTTTCCTTGTATAAGAGAAATGGACAATTACAACATCGAGGTTCTCTGTGTGAGTGAGGCAAGATGGATAAACTCGGGAAGGAGGTGGCTTTCTACAGGTCACACACCATACTCTTCTCCAGCTGAACAGATAACCACTGATCACAGCAATGGAGTTGCCATCATTGTCAACAGGGTGGTAGAGAAAGCAATTTTGGAGTGGAAGCCGATCAATGATAGGCTCCTCAAGGTAAGATTCAACTCCAAGTTCGTTAAAATGACTGTGATTGTCTGTTATGCAAAAACAGAGGATGCAGAGGAGGAGGAGATAAAAGTGACTGGCGATCTTCATGCTAGAGTTGGAACGGATAATACTGATAAAGAAAGAACGATGGGTACGCATGATTATGGATATATCAACAATAATGCCGAAAGACGTGTTAAGCCGGCTGTGTGAAGAGACCAACCTAGTTATAGGTGGAACTCTATTCAAACAAAGGGATATACACAAAGTTAGCTGGAGATCCCCTGATTACAATACAGTCACAAAAATCGACCATATGATAATCAATCAGAAATGGAGACGCTCACTCCGTGATGAGGAGCTGATGTGGGGAATGATCAAATGCTTGTGATGGCTACATTGTCTCTGACACTACGAAAGACAAAAAGAGGAGAGGAAAGACAATTGAGGTTCGATGTAGGAAAGTTGAGAAACCCTGATGTAGAGAAATCCTTTAAAATTGAAGTGAGGAGCCGCTTCAGTATCCTCCAAGACGAACAAGAGTTGACTGTTGACAGCTTCAACCAGGCATTAACAGAGGTAAGCAAGAAAGTCTTGGATTATGAAAAAAAGAGGAAGAAAGATTGGATTATATTGGACGCATGGAAAACTATTGATAGGTGAAGGAAGGTAAAGAAGAAGGCACCGGAAGCTAAATCACAACGCTTGAAGGAACAGCTACAGACCGCATACTCCGAACTTGATCGTGAGGTCAAAAAGAGGGCCAAACTTGCTGATGAAGCCGAAGAAGCCGCACAGAAACAGGATATGGCCGGCCACGCTGTACAAGATAACCAAATCACTAGCTGGTGGGTTTA
The DNA here is from genome assembly GCF_036669935.1 of Montipora foliosa. Classification (NCBI taxonomy): domain Eukaryota; kingdom Metazoa; phylum Cnidaria; class Anthozoa; order Scleractinia; family Acroporidae; genus Montipora; species Montipora foliosa. The sequence goes on from NC_090876.1 coordinate 51,983,199, forward strand.
AGAACAATGATGTTGCAGTTAAGGATTCAGACGGAAATGGTATCACTGGCATAGTGGAACAGATGCAAAGGTGGAAAAATCATTTTCAGAGCGTCCTCAATAGAGAAGCACCCAACATACATGCCAACATCCCAGAAAATGACATCGGCTTGGATGTGGACACCAACCCTCCCTCGCTCGATAAAGTTAAAATGCAATTAGGCACCTTAAATCAAGAAAAGGACCAGGCACTGATTATATAAATGCTGAGATGTTGAAGGCAAGGGGAGTGGTCACTGCAAACGCCTTAACTAAGATCTTCAAAGAGATATGGGAGACAAAAGTGGTTCCAGATGTCTGGAAAACTGCATTGATTGTAAAGCAACCAAAAGAAGGGGATCTTAGTCTCTGTAACAACTGGAAAGGAATCGCCTTACTATCCATTACAAGTTAAGTCTTCACCAGAGTGATTTTAGACAGAATATCTGCAGCAGTGGATCCATTGTTGCGCAGAGAACAAGCAAGCTTTAGAAAAAGGAAATCTTGCAGGGATCGAATCTTTACTTTAAGGCAGACCCTGGAGCAGTGCCACGAATGGAACACGCCGGTTTATGCAGACTTTATCGGCTTCGAGAAGGCATTTGAGAGCGTACATCGAGAATCCCTATGGGCTATATTAAGATACTATGGAATTCCAACTAAGATGGTGAGCATCATCCAGCTATTACATAGTGATTTAAAATCCAGGGTCATCTGCGGACATTACTTGTCAGAAGAATTCGAAGTTAATACGGTGGAGTAAAACAAGGCTGAATACTTTCACGCCCTGCCACCCCCTCCCCCCCCCCCCTTTACCCCTTTATTCCCTCTTAGCATAGACTGGCTTATGAGGAAAACAATGCAAGAAGACCGAAAGAAATTAAGTAGACTTTTACGGAGATATTAGAAGACCTTGATTTTGCCGATGACTTCGTGCTGTTGTCACACCGTAAGGTTGGGCTTAATTAAAGTGACCTCCATCAAAACGAAGTCACTACGAACAAACTGCTCAACAACAGAGCCCATTACTATAAACGGAACGGACACTAAAGAGGTAGCGGAGTTCACGTATCTTGGAACCAAAGTGGCAATGGACGGGGACTGCGAAATAGAGGTTAAGGTAAGAATCAGCAAAGCAAGAGGTGCATTTACATCATTGAAAAGCATATGGGAGAGAAGTAGCATTAGTCTTAAAAAAAAAGGTTCGTATCTTCAAAGGCAACGTCCTGAGTTTGCTACTCTATGGGGTAGAATCTTGGAAAGTAACTAAGAGCGTATGTCAGAACCTAGAAGTCTTTCAAAATAAGTTCCTTAGAAAGATATTGGGGATCTACTGGCCAAACAAGATCTCGAACTATAAACTATGAAAGAAGACCTGTGTATGACCTGTTTCCCTTGAAGTAAAACAACGCAGGTGGAGATTGATTGGGCATATTTGTAGAGTGCCTTTGATAACCATCCCGCGGGTGGCTATGCGTTGGACTCCAGGCTCCAGTTGTTCGAAGGGTGGATAGACCTATCCATTGGATAAATCACTATCCAGTGGATAAACCCTAGCAAAACCAATTCAGTAATCCAATGGATAGTGATTTATCCGGTGGACAGCGCTATCCACCCTTCGAACAACTGGGGCTAGATGGAAAAAGAAAGCGAGGAAGGCCCTGGGAGACATGGAGACGATCAGTTGAAAGGCAGATGAAGGAGAAACGGTGGAGCTGGGGAAAGGCGGTAAAACTAGCGAAGGACAAGCAACAATGGCTTTCACTGGTAACGGTCTTTGTAGTCCCTATGATTCTTACATTCTTCCTCGATTTCTGCATCTTCTAACATTGTGCACACAGTGGCTTGCACTTCCTGCAAATCACTCCATTTTCTTGCGACGTTATCTTTCAACACCGGCTTGAACTCGTGCATTATTATCTTGTTGTGACAGGGCTTCGTGGACTCATTTCAACGTGTCTGGGGAAGATTTTCTCAGGAATTTTCTCTTTTTCTTGATAGCTTCTAAATCTTGAGATTTTGAAACATCATAAATTTCACTGTCCTCAAATAATCGCAACAACGCAGTTTCTGTAAATTCACAGAAGTTCCACTCGATCAAGGTGCTGATTCAATACACATGTGGTTTGGCGCCAATCGCCGATATGCGAAAACCAACTTCTTCGCAATAATAAACTGAGATCCAATTCTCCTTTGCTCGACCAATCGTCGATACTGTTTCTCCAAATGTATTTTATCCGACTCGAAGGACCATGAAATGAACGATTTATTCAATAAACACAACAAAAATTAAGACATCACTCATCTGCTCTTCGATCCAAACGTCGAGCTCACATATTATTATTTCTTTAACACGTAATCACTCAGACCTAGTCTACACTCCATAAATACGCAACGCGACTTGCACAAAAAAACATAAAATTCCAGTTCGGAAAAACTGATTCAAATGTCAGCCTGAGGAGCTCTTCACCACGAGCGTACAACTCCCACATTTGTTTGTTCACACTGCCACTGCCACCAATGATGGAAAATTTTCTATCTTAAATGTAACAATCAATTAAGTAAGCTTAATTAATATTGGCTTGAAAGATCTGGTTGCAAATGCAGATTAGTATCTTTCTTCCTTTGAAGCAATCTAGGTCGCTACTTCTATGCTATTTTTTCCAGTCCAGTTTAAATTTGTCCACGGGAATAGAACTAATTAAACCTTTTCGTTTTCTATAACCCTTTAGATCTCCTGCTTGCAGGTCGACTTAGGTATAAAACAGCTTTTACGAAACAGCGCATCTTTCGTGGGACGTCTGTGGCAGACAAGTCTTACTTGTTTTTCATTTCTCATTGTACTTGTATTAAGATGTTATAGTTGTGACTCTATACCAACTTTATTCGTTCACTTCAATGAAAGGGAAGCATACCAGAGGTTATCCCCGTCGAGGGTATCCGGGTGTAATTGACTGAGAGTCGATTTTGATGAGGGAGGAAAACCGGAGTACCCGGAGAAAAACCGTCGGAGTCAGATTGAAATCTACTGAAACTCAGCCCACATACGACCTCAGGGCCGAGGGTTACACACGGGTCGCAGGGATGGAAGACACGGTTCCGCTAAGCCGCACTGGCTCCCCTATGTTCGGTATGTACATCGATGTAATGAAAGAAATGTTACATGTTGACCCCAATGAATGAAATTACGACATCTAGTGACTCGGAGATGCTTTGAATATAACTACTCTTTCAATGCAGTCACAAATATGCTCCATTTGGACAATTTAGATCCTAGCAGTATAGGACACTTGTCACATGAAACAAGCTTAAAGACCCAGCTCAGACACGTTTCCTTTTGCTCATTGATAGCGCATCCGAACTAATAATCGTAAGGTCGTAAGTTCGACTTCTGCAAAAGAGCACTCGGATTTTTTCCGAAATTTCCGAGTCACCATCGATAAAAAGATCTCTCCATAATATTATTTTATATCATCTTGAGATCGATTTTTTCGGCAAATCAGACCTTTCGAGAAAATCACCCTTGGGATTGCGAATGCTCACTCGTGCGACGCGAAACTTCAAAACTTGTAAAAAACTATTATTTTCTCTGAAAATGGCGTTTTATAGACAACAATAAAAGCAAGGTGACACACGTTAACACTAACCTTGTGTGGCTAACACATCACGCATGCGCACAACCATTTCACCCGGTCAATTAGCAGCCATGGACAGCTGTTTCGGCCTTGCTGGGCCTCATCAGCATGGCGTAGCTAACATACCAGGCGGGTGTTTTAGCTGATGAGGCCCAGCAAGGCTGAAACAGCTGTTTTATAGCCGTTTGATAGACAATTTTTTTTATGCAAGGGCCAGCTGAACAAAGTTGAACTACCGACTCATGGGAGATCCAACCAGCAAATAATTCATACACTAAAAACAAAATAATAATGCAAGGCTGGTTGTACGTCTGTGAGGATATATATATTTTTTGGTTTACCAATACTTCGTCAGGCATGGGCTGACTTCTTCAGGGACCCAGTATTCCTGAAAGCAATATTGATATTTTTGTAACTTTTTGACATCAATGTTCATAAGAGAGAAATTGTATTTTATGGCGTTTACTGAAGCACACAAACTTCTTCTTTTTCAATGATTTTAGGAAGATTCCACGTGAACGGCTTTCTGCGTCTTGTTTTTTCCTTATGCGATGGGCTCTGGGAATGAGTTGCACTGGAACTCAGGGTCTTTGGGGCATTGACGCATGCGCCTTGACATATAAACAAAACTAGTCGAAAAAAGGCTGACGATATACAAGGCCTCTTTGGTGAAGAAAACTTCCTTTTCCAATTCCTAGAATTGAAGAGAAAATGTGGGACAAACAGTCTGAAAAAGCAAAACATTAGAGACACAGAAAAGACCAAGAAAAGATACAAAAGGAACGGCGTTGTTAAACAACTAAACCGTCAAACGTACCCAATGAGCCTTTGTGGTGACTCATGTACCATGACGCATCTGTGAAACGAACCGCTTGCTTTTCGTCTTAAAACCACCAAGAAGAGTAAAATGTCGAAAGAGCATCTGCCTTGCAAAGACAAACCTTAAAAGGAAACATGTTTGGGTTTTTGAATTGTTCAGTTTACAAGGAATTCATAGAGGTGTCGCTCTGGTTTAACGCTTGAGCGCTGATATATACACTGAAATAACGTAATATTATCGAGGCTTGAAAAAAAAAATGGCTGGATTTCGAACCCAGTATACACGATTGAATTCAAATTCTGATGATCCCGAGGAAGATTTACCTCCGCAGGGCTTTGATATTGGTGCCCGGGGATTCGAAGAAATTGAGAAAGGTAATGTCCTTAGAAAATTCACAGTTGTTGGTTATCGATTACAGAACAATGAAAGTGTAATGGCCAATTTGTTTATAAATTCACTTAGTGCATGGCGGTCTTAATTAATTCGCATGCAAAATTGTTTGTTATGTAGCATTACATTATGTAGAATGATACAACGTAAGCAAGGTTTGACGGATCAGTTTATACCTTTCGGTGAGACTTGTAAATTTTCCTCGTCTAATGCCAGACGATTTTGTTCGTGAATGGGGGACGGCTTCAGGGATGAATGGATTAACCATGCAACAGACATTGACTATGACTAAGTATTAATCAAGACCGCAATAATAATTATTATCACTGACTTTTGTGCACAATGTTGCAGGTGCCAATTCTCGGGGTCTTAAAGGCCGGTTCACGCATGCAATGCAAAGACAAATGCAGTGCAAGTGCAAGGGTGTTCACTTGTCCAATGCATACACAATCTGAGTAAAACATGCCCACATAATTGAGTATCCCAAGATGGTGGACGAAGTAGATGGGTTGGCATTGATGTTCTTTCTCTTTCTTGGTCTTCGGCTGGCTGGCTTACATTTGCATTTGCATTTGCATTGCACCAGTTCACATGTGTGAAATGCAAATGCAAGCGCAAGCAAATGGGAAATTTTCCATTTCTTATGTTGACACTTGCGCTTGTATTACGGTAGGTCACGTGTATGTAATTGCTTGCATTGCATTTGCATTGCATGTGTGAACCAGCCTTAAAAGAACTGAGGGGAAAGTGCTGCTTTTGCAGTTTCATTTGCAAATGGCTGATAAGGACTCATGAAATCCTATGGGAGATCAAAGTACTCATACACCTTTGGCAAAGAATGGGCACCATGTTTCCAGTGTTCTCATTTGACTTACTCTGTCCAGCATGGGCAAGCTTGCCACAATGTTTCAAATAGGCAAAACTTAGCCATAAGTCAGAGGGAAATTTGCTGGGTATTAAGAATGTAGATATGTTACTGGTTGCTGAAAACATCTTTTTAGTTTCATATTTACTTCCATAACATTGTTTTTGACAAAAAAAAAATGATGTCACTATCCATTGGATTACTTATTCGTTGGATAGTGATTTATCCGGCGGAGGATAGCGCTATCCATCATTTGAACAACTGGGGCCTGGTATTTACAAAGCAGTAATGACATTGACCTGTAGGTTGGCCGCAATAAACCATGACATGATGGTAAAGTACAGTGATGAAATTTGCTTTCTATTTACATTTTGAGAGAGAGGCTGAAGTATTCCTTGATTGAAGAAAAGCAACTAGTTATAGATTGAAGTTTGAGAGCAACCACTACCACAAGTCTTTGGTTCTAAGCTCAACACATGCAAAAATCAACGTCCCAAGTGAAACGTGTGGGCTCAGAACAAAGAAACTGTAATCATACTTGCCCTCTCAAAGTACATTGTAAATCTTAAAAAGTCAAATTATCTTAATTTGAGTTTTCTTTCTATCCTATAGGGCGTTGGAATCACATAGAAAATCTTGACGAGTTCTTTATTCGGATATCCTTTCATGGTCTATGAAATCTTGTTATTACACTAAATCAGTGATTTTTCCAAATTAAGGGCACATTCTTTTGGAGTATGCTAAATGTTCAGCTTTCTTGTTCTATTTTGACTTATTCTTTTTACCTGTTCCCTTTGGACATTTTCAGAAATAATGCTAAAACAATCTATTTAAATATTACATTCCTGGTAATGGAATGAACAGAATAAGCAGGGTGCATGTATGGTTAAAAAACAGTTGATCTGTTTAGTCTAAACCTAATGGGAGTAAACAGAAATTTCTCCAGATCAGCTTGCTTTGGAAGAATCATCATTTTTCAGCTTGTGTTTCTCTGTATTAGAGAGTTAAACCCTATGCCATAAGTCACACTACTCATGTTGGATGGTGAAATAATTTTAATAGGAACATATTTAATAATTTTTATATGAATGCAGTTTTGTGATGGTAAAGTTTCTTTTGAATATTACAACACGTCTTAACTGATGAATCCCTTGACTATTTACCAAATATATGAATATCACAGAAATAATGGCTTTGTGTGCATTCTTTTAAATGAGATTTTTGAGCTTATGTATGTACAGTATTAGTTGTTTGCTTAATTAGTCATCTCAAGTAGTTATGTTAGGTAGTTGGTATGATTGATCAGGGGAAGTGGTGGTTGTTTTAGTTTTGTCCCTTGTGGAATGTTTCTGGAACCTAATGTCCCAGGCAAGAGTACATAATGCTAGTATAAATGAAAAAAAAAAGTTTTTTTTTCTCTTGGTTTGGGTCCTTTTTCTCAGTCTGATCTGTGATGAAAACCATGATCCCCAATTGCTTTCCTCTATCGAAGAGACTACATTCAGTTCTTAAATATTGGAAATATTGCCTCTTTGTTTAACAGGAAGCTCTATAAGTTCCATATAACTTAATAATTATTTCAACAGAGTTAACTATTGTAAGGTGATGTGAAGTGCTGTTTTCTACCCTTGTAAACCATGTGAGTGTTAGCCCTACCAATGGAATTGGACCCACACAAGGACAGAGAAAAACTCTTACCAGGGTGGGAATTGAACCCATGACCTTCGGGTTAGATCACTACTGCTTTACCAACTGAGTTGCAAGGTCAGAGGGGAGCAGGTCATGGGAATTGAAGATGTCAAATTCATGGCAATGAATATGTACAATTACAAGGTAGGGCTAATGCTCACATGCTTTACATGGGTACAAAACAGCACTTCACATTACCCTACAACAGTTAACTCTGTTGAAATATAAAGTGCCACATGGCCAACGTTTGCAAAAAGGTAACCCTTCCTTGTATATGTTCCATATGAAATGTTTTTCTTTTATAGCCAATTTGTATTTGTGGTACTCTTCACATCCTTCTTGCTTCTCTGTGTGGATTACGACACTTTGTTTAATCACAAGACCCCTACCTTCTCAAATGTTGTGCATTTCCATAAAATACAACAGTAAGTTACATTGAACTTTGAACTGTGCTTTTATATATTATACTTAAGATCTAAATTGAATTTAACACCGTGTCAGTTAAGACTGTTTAGTTGCGGTGTAATCACTACAAAAGTTTTGTCTCCCTGTCTCTTCAGTGATAATGAACCAAGGGTACATGTTTACAAGTGTCTTATTAAAATTTTTACTTAATACTGATATTAGAAAGATAATGTTATTGTAGTGCATGAGACTGTCTGTACTTCTAATACAAAATTTGTATTAAAAGTACAGACTGTTTCATGCAATCTAATATTTTTGTCATCATCATTGTTAAGTTTTGCCACTCATTCTCTGTTTCTTTGTTCGTTTTTCATTGCAGTATGGAACCTGCCATTGTTGTATGCCTTGTCATAGCTTTTATATTTTGGCTTATTCGTTTGGCAAGAATTGTGATTCATTTTTTTAAGCTTTTGGAGATTCGAGCCTTTTACAGAAATGCATTGAGAATACCTGAGGTAAATGACATTTAAATGAAAGCAATATTCATTGGTTTATTTTCATGTCATTTTCAATGCAGCATGCTATAAAAATTTCACCTGTTTTAATCTAATAGAAAATTATGCTGTTTGCAGTGTGAACTCAACAACCTACAGTGGCAAGATGTTCAAAAGCGATTGATAGAAGTTCAAAAGATTCATCAGATGTGCGTGCACAAGGAAGAGTTGACAGAACTTGGTACATCATTTGTAACTTGCAAATGAACCTTATTTCATTTTATATCCATTCAGTGTGTTTGCAGCTATAAAACTGAAGATTTATAAGTATTTTTGCGATGAAATTCATTATGGAGCCTTCCTCACACTAACCCCTTTAAGGTACCCGGACAAGATCATTATAACACTGTAAAAGACAGAATTAAGAATTGCATTGATTTGATAATTTGGTTTCATTTTACTTTGTAGATATCCATCATCGCATTTTGAGATGGAAGAATTACTTGTTGGCAATGCAGAACAAGTCTGTGATCTCTTGTTCCTATAACTTTCCACTGGTGGGAGACAGGTAACAAGTGAAGAAACCTTAAGCAGTAAATGTTTAAATTGCACTAATTGCAAGCAACATATAGTGGTATAGAATCATACGAGCTTGTTGTTTTTGATTCACACGCTTGTTTAAATAATGTGTCAACTTTTGAGAAATGAGGCCTTCTATCTCTGTAAAATGGTACCCTAATTTGGTGTTGCTAAAAATCAATTTTAATTGGCTCATTTGATTTTACAGTTTGTTCTTGGCCTGTTAGCCACAAGCTTTGAACTAATGAGAAAATCATCATCTGTCGGCTGCAGAGCAGGCGACTACAAGCTTCCTCCAACCACAACGGTCCTGTGCCAATTCAGACAGCTTGTCCGGGCCAATCATGTAAAAAATGATGAAGAGAAAAATCCTTTAATAAGGGAACTTTCATTGTTTTTTGACAAGCGTAAAAATGCAAAGATTACATTAATTTCTGTGATATCTAGGCCAACCAACTTGTCTGTTGCCATGACACTGGAAGAGCATAGATAAAAGTGAATAAATTACAATAAAATGAACCATTAATGCAGAAATAAATGATGTATTATAATTATGAAGTGCAGGTTATAGATGAAAGAGAGAAGTGATCCTCCCTCACACTTAATTGAACTCTTATAGACACCTGGAAAATTCAGGTGACTTCAACAGAATTCAGACCCATGACCTCTGCTATGTCGGAGCAATGCTCTATCGACTTAACCTGCGTAGCAAGCGTTTCCATGGGGCACAGAAGAGAAATCTTGAGAAGCGGGCTTCTTCTACGTTTTGACTGAGCAAAAATAGTGGGGTGAGAGCAAAAATGACCAACCCCAACATTCCGAAGAATGCGTTTGCCCACAAATGCTAGGATCTGATTGGCATGGCCTTTTTGAGATGTACATATTGATAACTGTCGATCAATTTTTCGTCTTAGAGGAAAGGAATGATTATCTGGAAAGGATAATGCAAATGGCATTTTAACTGATTTTCGTTGTTTGCCTTTTTCTTTGAAATAAAGGGATATTTCACTGAAAAAACTATGGAGTGATTTTAGTTACATCCCAGTCTATTCAACATGAAATCAAATGTTCTAACCTTGCCACAATATCTTTGATGTTTACAGACAGGCACTCTTAAATATGTCGACATCATCTCACCAGAGACTCACTTACGTTAAGGAAGACGGTATTTAATAATTTGGAAATCGGCTCTGCATGTTCTGCACTTATCATTTGGTTTGACTGGCCCCAAAGCTATCTAGCAATCCGGCAAGCATTAATTTTCCTTCCCTCCTCCCCCGCTCACCCCTCACTTAGTTTTTTGCTCAGTCAAATGTTCTCTTCTGTTAAACCCAACGGAAACTCTTGCTATGCAGGCTGCTACTGACTACATGTATGAACTCACTCAGTTGGGAGCAGGTCAAAATTGTCCAGAAAAGTGTGAGGAACATTTCTCTCTTACAAAATTAACTATTGTTGTGACGAGTCATAATCTGAAATATTTTGCATTGTGTGCAGAGCATTTTTGACTGAAGGAATGAAGTACAACCTCAAACTTATTCTATTCTGGGGCCCAGGAAGTCCTTTTCAAAATAATTGGAAATTACGCGAAGAGTACAGGAATCCTGCCAACAGGTCAGTATTCTGACATAGCTGAGTTAAATAATTACAATCATTGTGCTTGAATTTGCATAAGCTGCAATGCAACTGCCCTTATGATACCATGTGTTGATTCCAAACCCTAATTATTGCTCCAATTTCTTGCAGATTTGTTTTGGCAAACAGGTAAACAGCATATAGATGTTACATGATTTTTTTTCCATATTTTGTATCCAGTAGGTAGTTCCCCTTGTGTTTTATCTTGACCTTGTGACCTTGTGGTTCTATTAGCCGTCATGCATTAAATATAATAACTATCACTTTTATTATATTATTGTTTATGTGTCTTTCCTTTGTATTACATACCAAAGTGAAATTGTAACCAGTTAAGTGCAATACATGTACCGGTAGTGTTGTCAGTATTGTATTGCATAATTGTATTCAAACAAAGACAAAATGTTATTGGTCACCCTAAATGCATTTGTTTCTTAATCCCATTTTAGACTGTCAAGGCGTATTTTCTGGATTGGAATAGCAAACTTCATTCTTTCACCATTTATTCTTTTGTGGGTCATTTTGTATTCTTTCTTCACCTATGCAGAGGTAAGTCCAATTTGTAGTTACTGGGAACCATAAAATCATCCAGTTTCAATTTTATCTGAAGGTCATGTGGTGCAATGGTAAATCATGCAGCCATTGCTTCCATGTTAATTGGCAGCTTTAATGTTTGCATTTTACAGATGGTAAAAAGAGAGCCTGATTCTTTTGGTGCCCGAAGATGGTAATGCCTGTACACCTTATTAAAATAATCATTTATGGTAACTTTTAAAGACGTGCAGCACTTTTGTAACTTCCTTGGGATTGTCCCTTGACAAAGATGCAGAACTCCTTGTTAATAGCATTCTTGTTCTCAACAGGTCTTGCTATGGGAGGCTGTTTTTTCGCCACTTTAATGAGCTTGACCATGAGCTTGATACCAGGCAAGTGGACAGTCATGTGTAACTTGCTACTCTTCACTCTTGAAGCACCTAAGACCCAGTTGATGAGTAAAATCGTCTGGAATTAGACAGTACATACAATCTGTTAAGTCTCACTTCGAGGAGTCAATGGGTTAAATTCTTCAATTTAGACATTTCCCATGTCAGTGGGTGTGAATTATACATGTAGTATTGTCATATCAACCTCATTGCCAGGGTCTCTCTTCTTTATCGTTGAGGACAATGGAGGCAGAGAAAAAACCAACCTTAAAACCAAGGAATCGTTATATCGTTAGTTCATAATACCAAACTTTAATTACTGCAACCAAGTTTGGCACCATTGCGGAAAAAGAAACACTACAAAAATCGAAAAAGTGAATGAAAGGGCGTTGAGATTTGGCTATAATGATAAACATGCATCCTATCGGCATCACTTGGAAAGGATAACTCTACCCTCCATGGAATCTCGAAGAATTCAAGACATCAAGTGAAGCTGTGATCCTCGCAGTTATGAACGCAATTTCTGCAATTTGGTAAACAAGCCTGAAAAATTCAGGACTTCAAAGGGACTTCAACGCGATAACGGTGTGACGCTCTAACCAACTGAGCTATGAAGCCACTGACGTTGATTTCATATCCGCAGTACATATATGGTCCATTTCATATATCATTTCACCGTTGATTCATTTTTCACAGGAACATTGGAACCCACAAATTATCAGCCTCCAACGTCAGAGGGTTCATAGCTCAGTTGGCTAGAGCGTTGCACCAAATTTTTCAGGCTTCTTTACGCGATTGCAGAAATTGCGTTCATAACTGTGAGGATCATAGCTTCACTTGATTTCATATCCACAGTTCATATACATGTATGATCCATTTCATGTATCATTTCATCGTTGATTCATTCCTCATGGGAACATTTGAACCCACAAATGATCAGCTCCCAATGCCAGTGGCTTCATAGCTCAGTTGGTTTGAGCGTCGCATCGGTATCGCGAGGTCACAGGTTCAAACCCCTTTAAAGTCCTGAATTTTTCAGGCTTCCTTTACGCAATTGCAGAAATTGCATTCTTAACTGCGAGGATCATAGCTTCACTTGATTTCATATATGATCCATTTCATGTATCATTTCATCGTTAATTCAAGACATGTTATTGACAATACATAATAGCATATCGAACAAAGCACTGCGGCAGTAATATTGTAATGATAGTTTTAAATAGTTTAAATCAGTGTTTAATTCGTGATTTTACCTTGGTGAATGGTGATATTAGCGTTTTTTAGTTGTTAGGTTTTCATTAGTTATTTGGTGCATATCCACATTAAATTAAGTATATATCAATATGTTAGACCTGTTATGTTATGTTGAGAGAGACCCTGGGAGGTTGGTGTCATACAGGTTTAAAACTGTCTATTTATGGAGGTAACCTCAGATCGACTTCTAACCATAGCTTAGGGTCAAGATAAATGTAAATTATCGTGGCAGATGGAACTTCCAGAGGTGAAATGTCCCAAATGTAAATCATTACGGACCCTTATTGGTGTTTTGATCTGGTGTTGATACTCAGGGCCCGTGATGCACTAATGATGCAGGCGCAACATATGAAAACCCATTACAGTGGAACCCCGCTATAACGAAGACCCCGTTCTAACGAACAACATCTGAAAGCCTGGCAGAAGTACAATAAAATATGTAGAAACGAATCCCGCTGTAACGAATAGAGTTTGATGGTCCTAACGCACAATTTACCCCACTATAACGAATATTTTGTCCAGTCGCTCGCAGCAGTCAGTAAAAACGACAGATTTGAGTAGAAATCACAGCTTGCTTTATTACGGTTTTGAGAAATATGTGTACTGTACTATTGCAGTGCTGACACGTTACTTCTGAATTTTAAAGATAATTTGAGAGTGTTTTTAAATTTGATGTATTGATTGTCAGCACGTTACACTTACAGTTTACATTATCAAATGAACAACAAGATTGTTTTTCGACGTGCAATATTGAATTGTTATTTATTAAATTACCCCGCTATAACGAACATTTTTGCTATTAACCAGATAATTCGTTATAACGGGGTCTTCGCTATAGCAAAGACCCCGCTGTAACAAACTATTTTTTCGGTACTGTGGCACTTCGTCATAGGGGGGTTCCACTAAGTAACATTCGTTATAGCAAAAGACACTGATTAATGCGTATGTTGCTTATGCTCATGCTTGTGTGGTTAGTCAAACTAGCCTTACCTTTTGGCAGTGAATTTGCTCTTTGTTCTGTATTTCACAAATTTTAGCTTGGTAAAGGTCTCATATTCTTGGTAAAGAATTTCTGGTAGGTGAGAAATTGTCCCCTCTTTCCTTAGTGCCCAAGTGATTTGAGTCTTTTTTTATCTTGCTTGTAGGTTAAGTAAAGCATATGAGCCCGCTTCAAAATACATGAATCTCTTTGTTTCTCCATTTTTTGCAATCATTGCCAAGTAAGTATTACATTCGATGATATTCAACAAATTTAAACTCAATTTTGGGTTGTCTTTCACAAAGTGTCACAATTTGAAAGAATGCGATGGGATGCAAGGGTGAGCCTGCACAGCCAACAACATCTCGGGATCATGAGATCACCCTCTTCCATTTATTCTCGTCAACTCATTATGAGGGTCATGAGCTCTCTTTTGTCCCCTATGTCAATCAATTTCTCTCTCATAGTACCGTCATGTGTCATGCTGACTTGTTGCAAGCTGTGGAAGACAGTAATAATAATAATAATAATAGTAATAATAATAATAATAATAATAATTATAATAATAATAATAATAAGAAGAAGAAGAAGAAGAAGAAGAAGAATATTGCAGGGCTTCCCAATTTCCACCCTTCTCCTCCACAACGTTGCTTTATCTTGAGGCATACTTGCTTAGACATCATAATTACAGAGATGGGCCTTCCAAGAGAAGAACCAAACATGGATGTTTTGAAATTTTAAACGAAGGATAAACTTTTTAGCCACAACTAAACAAATTCTTCCATTAAAAATGTGCAAGTTGAAGATGAGTCAAACTCTGTACACGTGTAATTTTTTGGCAGGAACTTAGCATTTTTTGCTGGTGCCCTCTTTGCCGTTCTTACAGTCTTCACCCTTTTAGACAAAGATGTTTTACTAGCTGAACACGTGCTCACTGTGATAGCAGTTTTAGGTAAGTCGTCTGAGCTTTGTTGGTTTGTCCTCTTTGAATGTATCGCACACATAGTGCACTTGCAGACATTTACACGTGCTCTTGGCTTGATAAGAAAGGTATTAGACGAGTGATAGCTTAGTTGTGGAAAAAGTGGACGAGAATTTAATGACATGGCATCATTTGCAGACACTGTGAAGGAAACAAGGACTGGTGGTGACCATTGTCAATAGTGCTGTACACGGACGTTACCACTTACTGGGTTTTTTTTCAGTGACAATAACATGGGACTTTGTTGCGATGAAAGTTTGGAGAGACCACTAGGCACCTTGAAGTATTCCTTGTAATTATAACTCAGTAGTGTTGGTGGGGGACGTTTTAGGACAAGTAAATTTCAACTTTTTGGGAGCAGAAGTCTAACTAATCTCGTTGACTTATCAACAAATGGTGCTCCACATTTATCGCCCATGACTTTCTGCTTGATCAATACTCGCCGATAAAGTCCAAGTCTGCAGAGTTTCTTGATTTTTGTTATCACTCTAAAGCTGACCTAATCGCATTGGCAGAAACTTGGTCGACCGATGATGACGTTGCGGCAAGCCTGGAAATAAATCCTTCTGGCTATACGCCACGGGAGCAGAGGAGGTGGATTTGCTCTCCTCTGCAGAGAAAACTTGACTTTGAAAACGGTCATTAGCAAAGAAGAAGTGTCCTTCGAGTTCATTGAAACGGTTTAACACTTGGCGCTTCAATTCCGCGAGGCTTGTGATCTCTATCGCCCTCCATACTCATGCTTCACCTCCCCACCCAGTTATTGCCAGAACCTTTTTTGCTGAATTCACATCTTACTTGGAAAGCATAAAACTCTCGACTGAGCCTTTGCTGATCATTGGCAATTTCAGTAAAACGTGGCCAACTCTGACCCCGGCGGGTACTCCTATATAAAAAGAACAGGGGTGCTCGTTGGAAATATTGGAAAGAACCACTAAGAAAGAACCACTAAGATCCTGTCTTGTGGGCCTGGCATGAAATTTTCTTCACCCCTAAAAGGTACCAAATTATGGGTTTTAATTTGACAAAATTAAATTAAGTTAATTGTCAAATGTCTCCTGTCATAGCTTTTAGGCTCAATACCCTAAAAGGTACCGCTAAAGCTCCGCTGTGGACCTTTTGAGGCTGAACACCCTAAGAGATACCAAAAACGACGAGCACCCCTGCCCTTTTTATATGGGAGTCCTTCCCCCAACCCCAACCGGGCTCTGACGCTGCTGAGTTCCTGGATATTCTAGAGTCTAGGAACCTTAAAGTGGTACTATGATCAAAAAATCAAATGTTTCTTTCCTTCGTATTTCAAAATATGTTAACTAAACACTAAGGGCACGTTTTCTTATCCAAAATTCTGGAATAAGAATGGTAGGTACGGAATGCTAGGAATAATTCGGTTTGTCTGCATAAAAAAAACGTCAGTCGAGATGAGCGGTCCTGGAACGAGGATAACAAATATGACGGCCGACGAAGAGGCTGACCTTGCTGCCGTTGTCGAAGCAATTTTCCTTGTCAACAAAGAGGAGGAAGAAAATCGGGAGACTGTTTTGGATTTGCTGAATGTTTTGGCAGTCCTATGTACAAAGGAGAGGCAATCAATTGCCAAATTGCATTTTTCTTGTACGAAACATCACTGAAAAACCTCGTACTTTTGGTACAATGAAATTAGAAGCAATGTTTCATTGTGTCCAAAAGTGTAACCTGATTTTTTCTCCGGTAGAGACATATTTGAATCCGCAGCGCTCATCTTGCCGTCCGCCATCTTGAATTTTCATTCGCAACATTCTGTTCATTCTGCCCTTGGGAGCAGAATGGATGGAATGGCGTTCTGTCCATTCCGGAATAGGAATGCGGAATAGAAAAACGCGCGCATTTTACATTCTAGCCATTCTCATTCCAGAATTGTGAATTAAAAAACGCGCCCTAAGTGACCCAAGTTTCAAGCCTTAATTTCGAAAAGGAACTTGTTTATTTTAACTGGAATTTTCCCATTTAATTAATGGTCCGCCAGTACTAAGTTTAATATCTTGAGAGAGCTAGATCGAGGAAGAAATGACGTCAAACTACTTTAAGAATGCAATGCGTTTACCCGCGACTGAATTAATATGCAGCACGGGAGTTTCAGGCTTTCAGATTTTGAAATTCGTGTTTTACATACTAAAAAACTGCGTTTACACGCTGAAACTTTTAAGCTACTGAGTGAGTGACGTTACTTTTCCTAGATCCAACCTTCGGAGGTCCAGTCGGTCAGTTTTGAGCGTGAGTAATGGCGGACAGTGAAATCCAAAACCTACACTCAAAGAAAACAGTCTTTGAATAAAAATCAAAGCTCAAATTTTTTTCCAGGCAGGTGTTAAGCAAACACACTTTCAAAATCTGAAGGAAAAAAGTGGTGATTTTTTATCATAGTATCACGTAAAGGTGACTGAAGCAGTTTCACCACTTTTAAGAGACCTTATTATATTTGCTATACTATATCATGTAATAACAATGTTATGGTACCATATGAAACACCAATTATCGCTTAACAAAATGCGCCCATTATTATGACGTAAAAGGTTACAATGGCAACATGAACGGTCTCCAAGTATTTTGTCTTTACTTGCTTCTATCTCAAAAATGAACTCGGTGGCCCCCATTTTTTATTGTAGAATAGTAATTAGCAATCTGTGGTAGAACTATCGGCAAACTTTTAAAAAATTCATGGAAGCCAATTGAGACCTACCTTAAATTCTCTCCACCTTGGTGGTGGTGTAGCTTAGGGATATCAGTGCCCGACGCAAACCCAATTGAATAACAGTTATTTGTAATGGTTAACTGCTTGATCTGTCTTTCAGGTTTGATAATAAGAGCGTGTTACATATTCATACCCGACGAGGTTTGTACTTTCATGATCCTTATTTCTACAATGTTGATTGCCTACCGGAAGCTTCTTTGTATTGATTTTCTCTCTACTTTCTTTCTTGTTTTAGAATACAGTGTGGGATCCTGAGCAACTGTTAAAACAGATTGTATCACATACCCATTACATTCCAGATGCTTGGAAAGGAAAAGCTCATACTAAAGAGGTTTTACTTTTGTGGCTTGGTGTTGTTGCGAGTACAACATTCTGTAGAGGGATGGTATTCCAAGACAGCCCTTCCGGTTGATCAATGTTTTCTCTTGCTTTCTTTCAGGTGCGAAAGAAGTTTTCCCAAGTCTTTCAGTACAAAGCGGTGAGTCGATAAAGGACTAACAACTTGCACTCGTTTGTATTTCAAAGCTTGAAGTATGTTGAACAATGTACACGGAAAGGATCATTTTGAAACACGAAATTGTTAGTTAGCTATCTACGAAGCGTACTAAATTGGAATTCGGTACCCCTGGAGGTCAGCGCTCGATCTGAACCCAGTATCTCCTCCTTGATTACTGGACCACATCGCATTCTGTGGTTAGCATTACAAAGCATGAAGATTCAGAGCCAACAGAAGAGGAACTAACGCTCGAAACGTCAGGTCACAAATGCTTCTTACGGTGGTTAAGTTACATTTGTCAATTCGTTTGGTAAAACAAAGTTTTGCGAATTAAAGCAGGGCATGGGGAACTTATGTATGTCGGGGAATTGCACGACGCCATTTGCCTCAAAATTAATGACAATATATATATATATATATATATATATATATATATATATAACTGCAGACAGTACTGTTTCGGCCTTCTGGGCCTCATCAGTGCAGTGCTGATGTCTAGGATGGAGGTTAAGCTATAAAGCCACCCCAGATGTCCCACGCATGTGGTACATCCAAGTCATGCCAGAGTGCTCAAACTAGCGAGCTAGTGAGCATGCGCAATTGCTAGCGGCAATGGCTCATCCTAGTAGAGTGCTCAATTTGAACATGAAAGTAAAAGCTTTGTAATGCCAAAGAGCTATATCTAACTGCAGACAGTACTGTTTCGGCCTTCTGGGCCTCATCAGTGCAGTGCTGATGTCTAGGATGGAGGTTAAGCTATAAAGCCACCCCAGATGTCCCACGCATGTGGTACATCCAAGTCATGCCAGAGTGCTCAAACTAGCGAGCTAGTGAGCATGCGCAATTGCTAGCGGCAATGGCTCATCCTAGTAGAGTGCTCAATTTGAACATGAAAGCAAAAGCTTTGTAATGCCAAAGAGCTATATCTAACTGCAGACAGTACTGTTTCGGCCTTCTGGGCCTCATCAGTGCAGTGCTGATGTCTAGGATGGAGGTTAAGCTATAAAGCCACCCCAGATGTCCCACGCATGTGGTACATCCAAGTCATGCCAGAGTGCTCAAACTAGCGAGCTAGTGAGCATGCGCAATTGCTAGCGGCAATGGCTCATCCTAGTAGAGTGCTCAATTTGAACATGAAAGTAAAAGCTTTGTAATGCCAAAGAGCTATATCTAACTGCAGACAGTACTGTTTCGGCCTTCTGGGCCTCATCAGTGCAGTGCTGATGTCTAGGATGGAGGTTAAGCTATAAAGCCACCCCAGATGTCCCACGCATGTGGTACATCCAAGTCATGCCAGAGTGCTCAAACTAGCGAGCTAGTATATATATATATATATTTATATATATATATTTATATATATATATATATTTATATATATATATATTTATATATATATATATTTATTTATTTATTTATTTAAAATAGAGGATAAACGCCTAGTTAAAGTGGTGTATTTTTCAGCTTGCATAAACTTCATGTAGCTCATGTGCCAGTATCCTATTTTACCGGCCATATTCTACAAAGCGGTCCGATTGAGTGTGTTCTGTAGTTTACCTCTCGATTCGATTGTCATTTTTTCCGTTTCACTCTGTAAGAAACGTTTGAACAAGTTGCACAGTTCAGTTTATGACCAGAGATGAGCAGGGCGTAAAAACTCGATTAGTGAGAGGTATTGAAAAATAATTTTGCTTTCTTGCATATTTCCAGGAGTACGTTATTCAAGAATTGGTCAGCCCTGTTATCACGCCATTCCTGTTGTGTTTTAATTTGCGTTACAAAGCTATAGAAATCGTGGACTTTTTTAGAAACTTCACTGTTGATGTTGTTGGCGTCGGTGATGTTTGTTCGTTTGCGCAGATGGACGTTAAAAGACACGGCAATCCAGAGGTATGTGTACTTCGCAGCCAGAATAAATCAAGGTCTGCACCAGCTCTATTAGATTAGTTAGTTCCATATGAGTGAGCAATTCTGCAATCAACACTTGGGAGACGCTTGCACGAAACTCTCAGAACCGTTCATTTATGCCATCGTAGTAAAATGAATTTAGTTTCTCAATGCATATTCTATAAAAAGAGGCAGTGTGGACAAGTGGTTACGGCGCTTGCCTTGGGATCCGGGATCTGGGTTCAAGACACGTTCTGACCACAATTTGTTGCTGGTAGTCCATGGTTCAACTTCTCAGCTGCGCTTGTAAATAGCCAACTGGTTTGCCTCCGGCCAGCTGGGATTGTTAACAGTTGTTGTTGGATTAGGGTTAGGGTTCGTCGTGCTTGTGTTTCATTGGCACTGAAAAGCCCCTACGGGGAGTTGTCAATTAAGTATGTATATGTATTGGTTCTCACACTTTCAACAGAAGTGTGCGCAGTTACCGACTGTCGCTGCTTTTTTTTCGCGCTGGTTAACAGAATGTTAAAATCATCATGTTTCTCAACTTTTAGTGGCTAAGTGAGGGCCTGACAGAAGCAACGCAGTATGAACAAGCAGAACATGGAAAAACAGAACTTTCCCTTGTTAATTTTTCTGTAAGTATATGTTATGTGAGGTTATGCCAAAAGTGGTCCATGAACCATCGAAAATCAAGTGGCTTTTATTTTTAAGATCCGAAATCCTACATGGAAACCATCAGATAGAGGCGCTCAGTTCATCAGCACCATCAAGGAAAATGGTAAGTAGTGCCGGGCTAGACAAATCATCTGTATAACAAAAATTGTTTAGTATAAATGAAGGAGACTTTTGATCCGTCCCAGATGACTTGGGCGGACATTTTTAGTAAGTGCCGGCGTTATGCAGTTATTGAGTCGGCCGGATACGATGAGGTTGTATCCGTACGGTACTTATGCACCTTTGCAAGACAGCTGAGTTGATCCGCCATCTTGTGTTGAACATTTCGTTGATCAGTCTTCCCAGTACCTTATCATAACTCGAGCACAGGAACCTAATGTTCATGGGTTCCTGGCGTGCAATTATTCTTTTTGATAAAAAAATGTGACAAGTAGATAGGTCATCCTTTCAGACGAATTTCTTACGTTCGCCAGGACAGCTATACTCCCGCTATTTGCAAAAGGTAATCTCGGACAAAGTCACCCAAACACGACAAAATGCATATTTTAAAATAGCATATCCAATCCTTACTGATATTTCTCTCATTTTAGCGATCCAAGAAGGCGTTAACCTAAGCGCCGCAGTGTCCCAAGAACATTCCCTTCCTGACTATAGGAGTGGCAGCGTAAGTAGGCAGGGACAGGTCAGGGATCAAGATTAACATTGATAACAATCTTTGATCTGTTATTAGGAAGCTTTCAATCACGCAAGTTGGTTTTCAGAAAGCTCCTAAGGAGCACAGCTCCTCAGCCAGATGTCATTAGCTGGGAGTTGATTTTGATGAGGGAGGAAAACTGGAGCACCCGGAGGAAAAAACCTCTTTCGTCAGGTTGATCCGTACGGCTGCTGAAATGTCGCAAAATTCGATAAAGTATATTTTATCGACTAGAACTCATCCCACATACAATTGCACTGGTCGGGGAGGTGCGGTTGATGACCACTATGCCATCCTGACTCCCTAGCTTAGACTCAAAGATAGTTTTGTATTGTGACTTATTTAAGAACTTGCTTGTCTATGAAGCGCATTTTGTGTTCACCTCTTTTTCTTTATTACATGACAGTTTCAGGGCTTGCCCTATATGAATCCCATGAGCTTCAGCGATCCATCGCTTGCTTCATTGGGTAGTACCACGGTGGCACCACATCAGCAGGTTCAATTGCGAGAAATTCAGATGAACTCAAGTATGATGTACTTGCATGAGGTGTGTAGATATTGAAGTCGGTAATGTTTAGGTTCCCGTTAGTTCAGGCATATTTATTCTATTTATCGCAGTCCTGTAGTAATGTGGAACCATACACCAAAACCATTTCAAAGTTTCTTCCAGTTTTGATTCCTATTTATTTTCATTTTCTTCAAATTAGCCCCCTTTTCGGCAAGATTTGAATTCTGAGCTTATAGACAAGAGGAGCTAATTCGAAAGCATAGAATAATGTGGACCTATTAATGCGGGTAAATATTTTAAAGGTGGGTGTTTATTACATCTCACGCAGTCAAACGATCAACTGCCAGGTTTTTTCGGCTGAGTGTTGTGGCGGCGTTCGTTGAGTGCCTGTTGGGGTAAAAGGTCGACCTAGAAGAATACTGATGCGACGACCTAATGAGGCCGGATAAAAAAGGAAAAATAAATCTTGAGTTCTATTTCAGCTGCGAGATCGTCAGGTTGAACAGTCAGTGTCACCTCAAGGAGCCAGTTTAGTTACAACTTCGGCGGCTATGTTACATCAGCAACCATCGACATCAGTGGCGTCTGATGAAGAACATAGGAGTGAAGCAAAAGTGCTTAGGTAATCCAACTTCACTATGCAAAGCCTGGCTTACTAATGGGGAGGGGGAACAAACTCCTCATTAAAATACACGTGTGGAAAGCGCTCAAATTCCCACTCATTCGGCTCCACTTAGCGTTTCCCTGAGCCTTGTTGGTTGTCTCGCGCTCAGTGAACAAGAGCAATTTTTGAAGGACCAAATCTGTCGTTGAAAACATTTACAAGGAGCAGTCTATGCCCTTTCCTGGGGGGGGGGGAAGGGTTTCAGGAAGCGGGCCCCACCCAAATTTTCTGGAAGTACCCCTCCCCCTTCCAACTCGGGCCATTTCCCACTCTTCTATTCTGTAATTTATCTTGTGTGTTCCGGTTTTTCAGGGACCCTGGCGGAATTGTCTGACAGCGGAGGGGCAAATGCTACCAATTCACTCAACAATTCTCGATTTTAACTTGAAAGCGACCAAGTGAGCACATATACGTGCTTTGAATCCCGTGATGAAACTAATGAAAATCAATCAGCCTCTGGCTTTTTTAATCTACGCATAGCTACCAGTCTTTGATCAGTTATACCCCTATTCAATATGGATCTGATCAATACAACTGAAACGCGGGCAGTTTCAAAGACATCGATCATTATAAAAGGCATCTTTATTCATTTCTTTGCTAGTTTGTTACAAAATGATGATGAATCTGAAAGATAATGTACAGCCTTGAAGCAGACGATTTAATAATGTAAAGTTTGTTGTATTCTAATATTTGGGAGGCTAAAGTTATACGAGATGCATATATTTAGATCGAAGAAAATTTTTCTTGCACTTGTAGGGTTTGTATTTGTATCATTGGACGAAGTAGGGACCGGTTGACAAAAAATAAAGTGTTTCATTTTCCAAACGAGTGTTTCTTCTCTGGTTCCTTTCATTTCCAACAGAGAATTCCGAAGAACTTCCTGGTCACCAAGCACTCTACTCTCGACCTGACGCTCTCCTTTTTCCGGGTGATGTAGCAGCTCTCGTAACGTATAAAGTGATTGGCTCGCAACAAAATACTAAATTGCAACAATGACGTGGACTTAAAAGCAATAGTAGCTGGTTATGAGAACTGCTACACTACTGCCTTTTCCTCCCTTGTCTCTGAGATAACGCTTGTCTCTGGTGCACGCTGGCCAAAGCATGCATCAAGAATAGCGTAATAATATTAATGTATTATTTTTACCTTTTGTCTCAAAATGGTCGCACTTGTGGTGTGCATTGCGACATTTCGACTGATTGCAGCCAGTCTTTTTCAGGCAATGAGGTGGACTGTTATGAAGCAAGGTGCTCTGCCAATCACAGCAGAGTAACTTGCTTTAAACGCGTAACCAGTAGACCCCATAGCCTGATGATGACTGGTTGTAAGCAGTTGAAACGTCGCGATCCACACCACAAGTGACAACATCATGAGACAAGCCATATTACTTCATCAAGGTGAACAAGTGATACCTATTTCACGAAGGAAAAACATATCTATCTCCCAGTGATAGTGTTTACTTAAATAATTATTCTCACGTGTACATAACACAATCGGGATCAACAGTTGAACAGGGTAAAAAACGTTGCGTGTTTCCATAAGTGTTCTAAACACGACATAACAATTCCGAAACCTCAGTGGTATGTCCACGAAATAGACTCAGGATAGTATCTTTTTCCTTCTCCCGAATGAAAAAATTCCTCCGACGGAGAGTGTCACTACTGCTTAAGGTGATTCCTCAGTATTGCACTGCGCATCCTGTACTGCGCATATGGTATGTCAATGTTTATAAATTGGATCAAATTTGCAACATTGTAAATATGGCGTAAGTCGATCATACGCGATGAAACAATTCTCAAAACACGTGAGAGAAGTGGTGAATGACCCACAACTCTTTGCGAATAAGAGGGCGCATTCCGAGAACATGGGGAATTTTGTTGTTCGTTCTACGATAATCGTGATAGACAGGTACGATGGTAGTTGACTCTTAAACGAGCACGGTGACCTATATTTTTTGTTGCATAATTTTGGTGTACAAATTATCCCCTTGGAATAATAAAAAATTTCAAAAAATTTATCCAAAGGAAAACGTACATAAAGCCCTTTACCCAGGAATGCAACTGAATTATGATCGTGAAAACGACTCGAGAAACGTTTTAAGTCGACGTCGTTTTTAAGTTGAGTGATTTTCACTATATAAGACAGTGTTCCATATGCTCGAGACTTTCTAACTATCAGGTGTTTTTTGAAGTGTTATTATGAAAACCCTCTCGTTTAGCTACCGCAAATATGGACCCTGAGCCGATGAAATAACGCGCGTGATTAGTATCAGTCCAGGGATTAATGGCGTAAGACTGGCCCACTATATCTCTTAAGCAAGCACGGTGACTTACGTTGTTGTAGTTCTTAAAACGGGGGTTAGTAGGGAACATTCAGGGAAAGTTTCAAGAAAATCGTTGGACAATTTTTTTTTCCTGGAGTAAAACGGTGTAGTTTCCTGGAGTAAACGGTGTAGTTTTCTGAACGACATTTCGTGTGTGGAGTGCAACTGTTTTAACTGGTATGAATCGATCGCTTTATGACGTTCAGGAGCCTCATGACTTCATGAACTGATTTTGCTGGTGGCCAGGGCCACAACGTTTGGAACATCCTGCTCTATATGATACTTCATCACGTATGCGGATTTAAAAGTATGTTTCGTAAAATATCAGCTCTGTTGATAAAGTCTCCGTAAACAAATTGCCAGATATATTCACTGGTTTCTTTTGATTACTTTTTAACTAAGCTTTTCTTTTTATCCCGTGAAATGCATCCGACTATCTGCAAAAAAGCGTACGCTAAAATACCATCATATTGACCTTGCGGGAAAATACGGCACATTAAATAAAATGAAAACTGCAAAGAAAGGAGGAACATATTTCCTAAATATTTAAGAGTTGAAACGTTTTAGTACGAGACATGCGAGAGTTTTAGATGTACTGAACTGCTACAGTAGCAGCTTGACCCCTGCACGCGTTCTTTCGTTTTGTATAAAATAAACTATCTGTGCTCTTAATTCCCTTTAAAAGCGGGCTACATTATAAAGTCCTCCCCGCTAAAAACCTTCCAGTATTTGGAAGTATTGTGGTAAGAGTATCGAATCCTTTTGAAAAGGTAGTATATGCCCACCATGCCCGCTCCTAACAACTCTAAATCAATTTAGAACGAACCTAACTAAAGCGATACCAGCCCTGTGCGTTCATCATCGTCATCATCAATTTCAACATCAAAATAATATTCATCTTCCAACATCTTGAGTCTGGAGTAGCCGTAGTCTTCGAACCGAACATTTGCTTTTTTCTTGACTCGGTGGTAGAAATAGTTGCCGACAATGATAACCATGCCCAGACAAATAACAGTTGCTAAACAGATCCCTACTATCTTTTTTCCTGTCAATGAACTGTCTGCAGAGACTGTAGAAGCTGCTGGGGAGCTGAGACTCCGGTTTTGTATTGATGGGCATTGAATCTGTTAATCAGAAAACAATGTTTTGTAAAAAGCTTGACGATTATCTCAACGACAACTTTCAGTTCTTGTGCAACAAGAGCCTAAGGGTAGCCTACACTTTGTGCAGAGGATTTTTAACTGATTTCCTTTTAACTTACAGTATTTCAGTGTTTTTTTATGTTACAATATCTTCCTCAATACCCAGTTCAATTCCGTAGTCAGAAGTACAAAGTCCACATTCCGTAACCCAACAATAGGGTTAAGTGCAATCGTAGAATACTTGTTGTTAATGGCATTGATTCCAATCAAAACTAGTAAAGGGATGCTTTTATTACAAGTTTCTACAATGGGATTTTAAAATATTTAATACTTTTTCTTAACAATACAGGGAGAATATTAGCCCGGTGAGATGTGTTACCGAGTCATGCGATAACCGGATAATGATATCGCGTGAAACGAAAACATGAAATCAACTTTCCGGTCTCTCACACGGTTCTCCAATTAATATTTCCCCCCCTAGTCTGTCACGTAGCCTTGCGTGGTCTAGTGGTTATCACGAGCGCCTCTGTATGAGGAGATACCGAGTTCGCGGATCTTCTCTGAAAGTCTCTCTATCATGCCGAATAGTCCCAAACAAACTGTAATACGCACGCACAGGAAAATGGCGAACCGCAAAAAGGATAGTCTGAGCCGAATCCTAGGCATTCTCGTCCCCAGAGGCCGCGATTCTCTCGGTCAGCGCCAAGCATAACGACCAATGGGTTCCAGCTCGTCTGCGCAATCTCAGCGGACGTCCTGGTTTTGTCACAAGCCAGAGGGAGCCAGAGGTCGTTATTCCTCGTACTGAACGAAAGAAGCGCGGCCTCTGGGTCGCAGAATGAATCCTAGGGAATCAAACAGCAGAACGAGCCTCAAACTTCCGGATAGCACTATCTACTTTTCAAACAACGGAGGCACGATGAGGAATGACTGAATGCTCCTTTTTCGCAAAGACTAAAACAAGCTTTTGCTACCCTTTTCTATCCAATAATAGCTTTTACTTAAAAAGTGGATTACGTAATAAAGCTTTCACTAAAGAGACGCATTTTTTTCGATCACGATCTGAACAAACTCGTAAAACATAAGAGTGCCTTTAACAACAGTCAAAACTATGACCTTCCAGTTTCTTAGTTTAGAAGCACAACCTTCAAGTCTTCAAGAAGGGACTGGTGGCAGCTCAGCCATTAAAATAGTCAATACATCTCACTAATTTATTGCGGTAAACATTTACCATTTTGTTTACTGCAAAAGCTTTCTTTGGATATGTTGATACCTTCTTAATTTGTTTGTTAGTACGTCTATTGAATAAAAAATGGGGTTGTTTTTGTTTTCTTGGTTTTTTTTTTTTTTTGTACCCTGTTGATGCAACCACTTTGTCGACCCTGAAAACCTTTAGTACTGCCCAAACCGCTTATTTTTTTCACCGTGACTTAGCATTTCTTTTAAATATATACAGCGAGTGTCGTATGTCCAAAAAAATTCCCTCATAGTGCATCCACGCGTTTTAGCGGGCCTTTGATTTTTGGCCAATCCAGTTAGGTCCTGGTAACTAATGACGTCAAAGAAGTCAAGCGGAATGTAAATCCATTCTGAATCGTCAGAACATTCACGGCATCCGAAGGTAACTATCGTCCGACGTTTCTATAAAGACTTAACAAAAAGTTAAAAACAACTCTCAAGACTTCTATTCTTACACTTTTTCACATTTCTTCCTGAAGAGATGCGATCAAGTTACTTCTTTGACGTCAGTAGTTACCAGGGCCCAACTGGCTCGGCCAAAAGTTTTTGGGTATAAATCAAAGGCCCGCTAAAACGCGTGGCTACACTATGGGGGGAAATTTTTTTGAAGTACTACACTCCAGACGCTATAGATATTTAAACGAAAGTTTAAAAACGGGGGAAAAATAAGCGTCCTGTGGACTTCAATTATACTCACCTGCCTCAAGAAAATGATCACAAGTCTTTTAATTTACCTTAGGGCTTAGCTTCTACTTCACCTAAGGGCCTAATCAGCCCTTCCCATTTCCTGGGGTAGATAAATTTGTATGTATGTTTGTATGTTTCACCCGCAATACAAGAACATGCAACCCACCTTTTGTTCCTGTGTACAAGCAGGAGGTCTTGTTATATTACATTTGGAGTAACTATCCTTTACAAGGACACCAAAGCTGTCTCTCTGTGGTTGAATACTGTATGGAAAGAATCAATCAACTCTACTTTAAAAGTATTTAGGGGACAATGTAAAACTGAATAATATTATTTCTCCCAAGCAACTGGCTTACCCTAACCCTAAGCTTCATCTTACTGAAAAGTTAGGGCTAGCAAACAGCTTGAATCAACATGATCAAGCTAGCAAACAAAAATTTGCTTGTTTGGCATTACATATTTCGAGAATCTTCTCATTTATCAGAAAAGTAACAAGCCCTTGTTGGTAGGTTTGGCATTTTTTGATGTGTGCTAAATGCAGAGATGAAGATCGGAACAAACGAATGGTCTCCACACAGAGTTCCCAAAGTTTGAGAACGAGAAAGAATTTGTCACTGTAGAAGAAAAAAGAAAACTATGGGCAATGAATAAGGTGAGATCAGCTAAGTCAATTTTGTAAACAGTGCAATTCTACAATGAAAAACATTCCTTACATTTTTGAAGCGGAAATCGCAGAAAACGAGTTTTGAGCTTGGACTGAATTTTGTCAACTTTGGCTTCAAGACAGTTGAAGGAGTCACTTAAAGTTAAATATTTGTCATGATGAGGGTGTAAAGCACGAGCCTTGAGTTGGAAATATATCATTTGGGTGGGGGGGGGGGGGGGCATATAATGGAATTCTTCAGAAAGAATGGTAATACGTTACATGTGCCGAATCTAATACAGAAAAATCTATTGTTTTCGCTCATTCGCATTAGATTCGGCACATGTAAAATGCGACGTTTAAAACGGCCCAAGGTATCTAAGGCTAAATTCGCTTTTGAAAAGATTCCAATTTGCAGTGGTTGCTATAAGTACATACAGCCGACAATAGGCCCGGTCACAAATATCCGGATATTTTTTGAGATATTTAGAAGATTTTGAGATTTTCAGAAAATCTTGAGATCAAGATATTAAGGAAAAAATTGTGATACTTTGGATTTTTTAGGGAAAAACTATTGAAGTCACGTTTTTTCCCCTGGAGAAAGAAAGCAATTTTTTAAGTTAAATGCTATGCACTTACAGACACAGAAATTCAAAGAAAATACACAAATCCTCCCATATGGGTCAGAAGTAATCGTATAATTTTTTTATATGCAAGGGCCAGCTGAACAAAGTAGGAGTGCCGGATCTTGGGAGATCTAACCATCAAATAATTTGTACACTCAAAACAAAATAATGATGCAAGGCTGGTTTTACGGCTGTGAGGATATATATAGTTTTTCTTTTTCCAATATTTCGCCAGGCACGAAAACTATATATATCCTCACAGCCGTACAACCAGCTTTGCATTATTATTTTGTTTTTTATTTGTCTTCAGTAATCACATGCAGCAGTATTCTCCATTTAATATATTATGTCACATATGTTTAAAAAAATTGTTTTGTTGTGTTTCTTAAAAGGACACCGTTGAATTTCCTGTAAATATTTTATTGCCTTATACTTTGTTAGGTTATTGCTGAGTTAGTTATGCAAATAAAGGTAGGTATTTTCAGGATATATAGAAAAAATTAGGATATTTAGAAAATAATTGAGATATTTAGAGAAAAAAAAGGGAATGTCCGAAAACATCTTAAGGCGATTTCACGTTATATTTGTGTGTAGGCCTAGCCGACAAAAAGCGTCAGCTACTTCACTCACTGAAGTCGGCTACTCTTTTCCTTAAAGTGCCCCTGTGATTAAAAAAAAAAATAAACACTTCCTTCTTTTCTTCAGATTTTGAAAGTGTGTTTGCTTAACATCTGACTGACAAAATTCTGAGCTTTGACTTTCATCCAAAGGCCGTTTACTTTGAAAGTAAGTTATGGATTTCACCGTCCGCCATTACTCATGCTCAAAATGGACCGACTGGGGTTGCATACAGGGAAAAAAGACATCAAAGGCCCACTAGATTCGACGTGTGAATGCAGCTTATAATATATGCAAAATGCGAGTTTAAAGTCTGAAAGCCCAAAACTCCTGTGCTGCATATTAATTCTGCAGTGTACACAGATCTTTAAGTTTGTAATGGCGTACTATTAAATAGGAAAATTCCAGTTAAAATATACAGATGTCTTTTTTCAATCAAGGCTTAAAACAAGTTTTGGTTCCTTAGTATTTAGTTAACATAGCTTTGAAATCCAAAGAAAAATTATAATTGATTTTTGGTCACTGTGGCACTTTAAATTGAAGCAATTAAAGACAGATTGTTTCAAAACTAAATAATAATCGTATGAACTTGCTTCTGCATTTAGTGATTAATGGCCACTTGTGATGTTTTGAAAGTTCTCACTCGTGCCCATAAATCACAAAAATAATGCACTCACGTTCATATAATTTCCTATACAAATTGCTAATGATTAAGTATTGCTCATCTAGACTCACAAGGAATAATATGTAACTTCTCAAACCTGTAACATTCCATGATGTGAAAAACTGATCCTACGCAACAGCCAAGGTCATCAACAAACTCTTTCAAGTCCTAGCGGAAGAAAGTTAACTTAAGTTAACGTTTTAGAAAGCATGGGAAAAGATTAAATAATCTCTCTTGGAATGGAGATCCTGTCTATCCTTTAGAGTATAAAGTGCCAATGAAGTAAAAATAATTAATTCCTATTTGAAAGAGTTTTCAAAATAATGAAGAATGGCCTTTACCGTTTTGAAGTACCTTTCTCCTTTCAGAGATATTTGAGTTTTTGTGTTTTGCAAATTAGCAAATTGATGACGTCGTCAGTGGTAAATGGATCACAAAATCAGAAAGTGTAACAGGGATATTTTCAAACTTGGCACGAGTAATAACCCTTAGAAAATATGAAAATGAAATATCTCAATTTCCTCTCAAATCAGGACAGACAGTCCCACTCAAAACACACACAGAGCCAATGTTGTCGTAGATCTCCTATCAACTCATGGAGTGTGAATTTTGTTTGGTTAAGGCAAAAACTGGAATCATCAGTTCCACATAAACTTGATCTGGGAGCAATAAGGCCGCCATGGCAACGTACAATGGCTTTTATTTTATGCATTGACTGATGAACATTATTGGTGCCAAGTTTGAAGAGAACTACTTTAATACTTCTGAGGATACTCTAAAGTAAAGTAAAGTAAAGTAAGTAACCATATTTAATATCGATAACTCGTAACTGACAAACCTGAGGTCGACGGTGCGCTCAATTTACTCCCCCCTCTCCATCAGTGCTCCATTTTACAGGTATTTAAAGCTACTTAGCTACACGGAAAGGAAAGAAGTCGAAACAAGGATGCGAGATCCGGGAATCAAACTCAGGACCTCTTGCACCAAAGCCGCGCACTAACCGACTCTGCCATCCTTGACTGTGCCAATCCTAGATTTTGTGACTTGTTTTTCCCTTGGAACCACTAATGACATCATCAGTTTTTACACAAAAACTTAATGTCTCCAGAATGATAGGAGATATTTTAAAAATGAGAAAACCATGTTTCTTTTCTTTTAAAGATCTTTCAAATAAACCCTAGTTATTTTTTATTTCATAGGCACTGTCATTCTGACTGCTTTGCAGAGGCTGCTGAGCTCTTTGGACTCAAGGTCAGCCTGAAGAAGACTGAAGTTCTCCACCAGCCAGCACCATGGGAAGTAGACCACCTGCCTCACATTACCACTGGTGTGACAGAGCTGAAGACAGTCCATCAGTTCAGCTACCTGGGGTGTACCATCTCAACTGATGCCAAGATCGACAAGGAGATCTACAACAGACTGGCAAAGACAAACAGCACTTTCAGCAGACTGTACAAACGAGCCTGGAACAGCAAGCACTTAAAGAAAGGCACAAAGTTTAGTGTGTACAGAGCCGTCGTCACCCTCTTGTACGTTGTACTGCTCCGAGTCATGGGTCACCTATGTCACCACCAGCGACTCCTTGGTTGCTTCCATCAGCGCTGCCTCCACAACATCCTCAACATTCACTGGAGTGACTTCATCACCAACGTTGAAGTCTTGGAACAAGCAGGGATAATCAGCATTGAGGCCATGCTGTTGAAGATATAGCTCCGCTGGGCCGGGCACGTCTCCGGAATGGAGGGTCATCAAATGCCCAAGATTGTGTTGCATGGCGAGCTGTCAACTGGCCACCATGACAGGGCAGACCAAAGAAAAGATACAAAGACTCTATAAAGAAAACCCTTCGTGCCTGCCACATCGACCACTGCCAGTGGTCTGCTCTAGCCCCACATCGTGACCCCTGGCGGAACGCATTTCATCAAGCCGTCTCCTCCTTTGAGAACTTCCCCAGAGCCAACCTCATGAAGAAGAGGAGAAGGAGGAAGAACTGTGACATTGCAGTACTGCCACCACCTGATCAGACCTTTCCTTGCTACCGATGCGATTGAGTCTGCCTGTCCCGCATAGGCCTTGTGAGCCACCACTCGCTCGCTCGCTCGCTCGCTCGCTAAGCCAAGCCAAACCAAGCCAAGCCAGGTGATTAGAGATGTCTACATTTATTTTACATACTGTTGTAGCTCATTTTAGGTCTTTTTAAATACCATTGTAGCTCATTTTAGTGCATTTTAGATACCGTTATAGATCATTTTAGGCCATTTTAGATCATTTTAGGTCATTTTAGGTCATTTTAGATCATTTAAGGTCATTCTTTGTTTTTAATTAGTAACTACGATTTTAACTGCTGAAGCTACATAATACTAACTTTTACACATAAAAATAGCTGGGTAGAGTGAGACAAGCCACGATAACACCACCTTGTAAAATATATTAATAATTAACGCCCACGTCGCCAGTGGAGGGTAGGTGCCCAGGAAGCCTGGGGGCTGCAACCGCAGTCACATCCCCAAGGCGCTAGAACACCCGACTGGCCTGCCCAACCCGCAACCAAGCCACGAGCCCCCCGCGCCAGGCCCCCCTAAGGCACCCGTCACACTTGAGCCAGATAGCTCAGTGGAATAATAATAATAATAATAATAATAACACACAAAAAAAAAGAGCACAAAAAAAAAAGAAAGGGGGGGGAGAGGGAGGGAACGCCGAGAACCACTAAACTCCTAAACCGACTCACAACGCCACGCCAACAAACACGCTGCAAGCACATTGGACAACGCATGCACTACGCAGGAATACCGCTGAACCATGTCAGCCCCAGGGCTCCCCCAACCTAAAGAGTGCTGCAAACGCTACAAAAACGCATAACAACGCTAACAAACGCCTGCAAAACGCTACTGACCGGACTAGCTCCCGGTCGTGAACCATGTAACTACAACAAACGCTACAGAACGCACCAAAACGCTGAACAACGCTACCAGACGGCCAAGACACTAACAACCGCCTGCAAAACACTACTGACCAGACTAGCTCCTAGTCGTTAACTATGTTAAATTTTATTTAACTATATTTAACGCCCACGTCGCCAGTGGAGGGTAGGTGCCCAGGAAGCCTGGGGGCTGCAACCGCAGTCACATCCCCAAGGCGCTAGAACACCCGACTGGCCTGCCCAACCCGCAACCAAGCCACGAGCCCCCCGCGCCATGCCGAAGGGATCTCCGGGTAAGAAGAACCCGGAGCAAGGGGGCTCGGGGCAACTAGGCCTAAGCCCCCGATAGCCCAAACCTGAGGCACCCACCCCCACTGGTAACCAGAGAAATCCACTACCTGTTACGCCACCAACTGGGAGGAAACACGGACAATGGAACTAACTGGAGTTCTGATATAGATCTGGTATGCCTCGCTCGACCAACGCCCCAAGGTTTTGATCAGGTGATCCGGAACACCACGTGCCGCTGCAGTGGTCGCCGCCCCAATCCGGAAACTATGGCCGGAGTAGGCGCCGGAGTACCCAGCCCCATGTAGGGTAGACTGCAAAAAGGATGATAGCTGCTGCCAGGTAAGAGGACGACCATCACTAAACAAGAACAGGGGCCCTGGAGCAGACCCACGCAGAGACAAGTACGTGCCCAACGCTGTTATGGGGCACACAGAGCCCGAGCCACGCCCCAAGTAGATATCACAACCCGCACGGAAGGGGTCTGTCTTGGAACACTTGATACGGACTTTGAAACAAGAGGGATTCACCAAGGAGTCCACTTGCAGGTCGCTAACAGTCATATGGGTGTGAGGATCAAAGGCCGAGTTGACCGTGAATTCGCCCGCACGCAAAAACCCAAAAAATGCCAAGCAGCACGCAGCCCACAACATCACATGGTCTCTAGTAGACAGGTCCAAAGAGCACTGAATGACCTTCAGATGATCAACGGTGATAGGTAGGCGCCTGGGTGACACTGGACCTTGAACTCGCTTAATACCCCTTAGCAGACGCTGCAAACAAAGACAGTTGACTAGCGGGTCGGGAAGGCCATGGTCAATGTGAAGGGAGCGCACTGCTGATAGATAGACCTTGATGGAGGAATGGTTCAGGTTGTCGGCCAGGAAGGAAGCAAAGCGCATGAGAGTCTCCTCAGTGGCTGGGGGGATGGAGCCATCCTGGTTTGCACGACCATCCTGGCGGCAAAAGTCTGTAAATCGACGTTGGGCGGATCGGTACACTCGTCGGGTGGAAGGTGCAAGACCTTGGGTAAGTAAGAACCGACACTTCTGAGTCAAGGCATCTGAAGCGCTGCCAGAAGGGAAGCAGGAATAGGAGACGGGGTTGGGTCGGCCTGTGGCTCCAGGCGTCTGAACCGCTGAAATTGGAATCGAGAGAGTGCATCAGCAACTGGATTAGCTTTGCCTCGAACAGATGAAGCTGTAAATGAGAAGGAATGATGGATGGCCAGCATAGTCAAATAACGCAGCAACACCATTAGGTTTTTGTCCCGCGAGGTGCCAGACTTAAGTACAGCCACCACAGACTCGTTGTCACAAAAGAACTCGACCCGCCGAGATACCCACTGACAGCCCCACAGATAGGCTGCCACTACAATTGGGAAGAGCTCCTTGTACGCTATAGATGAGGAACTTTGTGCAGCTGACCAGGCACCAGCAAACCAGTGGGATTTAAAAATAGCTCCATAGCCCAAAGAGCCCGCTGCATCCGATGAGACCTGGAAGTCCGGGAGAGGTGCCCATGTGGGCATGCAGAAAAAACTGAGGCCATCCCAAGTTTGGGACAGTTCCCGCCACCAGGTTAAATCCCGCCGAAATTCCTGGTTAAGCCTAATGGGGTGATCATCACGGCGAAAGGCACAAAGCAAGTCGATCATCCGACGAAGGAATGTCCTACCCTGTGGGGCGACCTTGCAGGCGTGATGGAGATGGCCAATCAGGGATTCCAGCTCGCGACGTTTACAAAAACGTTTTTCCGACCACTCATCTAACAGTGAAACAATCCTGTCTCTCTTGTCAGTCGGAAGGCGAGCCTGAAGGTTCTCGGAGTCAAGTTCAATCCCAAGGATTGTAAGACGAGTCGCGGGTCCCTCCAACTTATCTGGGTTAAGGGGAAGGCCAAGTTTTGAACACAGAAGAACGCAGGTTTGAAGGTTGTTGTGGCACACAGGAGACGCCGGTGGGCCCAAAGTGAGGAAATCGTCCAAGTAATGACGGAGAAATGTAACCTCATAATTGTGAACCAGGATCCATTCAACCAGGTCTGCAATGGCGGTGAAAATAAATGGTGCTGAACACAGCCCAAAAGGGAGCACCAAATCCACAAAATATTGCCCACGCCACTTCATGCCAAGAAGGGGGCGATCGTCTGGGTGGATAGCCACATTCCGACATGCACTGGCCACGTCGAACTTGGACATTAACGTTCCTCGACCCAGAGACATTATGCCATCAATGAAAGCATCCACTGAAACATACTGAACTGTAAACGGGGGCTTAGGGATGCCGTCATTGACGCTTTGCCCCTCTGGGGATGATAGGTCTAAAATGAGACGCCACTTCCCAGGCTGATTAGTTTTGGGGGTCACCCCGAAACGACTTATTTGCAATGACGGAAGCGGGGGCACTGGAAAAGGACCTGCCACCCTGCCAGAAGAGACTTCAGCTTGCAAGTAGGAGTCAATCACTGATGGGTGCTCAGCAGAGCTACGCATGTTTGAAGATGCAGATTTGAGGGACACCAAGGATGGGTCAAAGCCTATCCGAAATCCATCCCGTATGCCAGAAGTCACAAATGCCACAGCTGACTTGTTGGGATGGTGGCATAATTCGGCTTGAAATTGATCCAACTGTAATGGTGTGACCTGAGACACCGGAGATAACGGGGCAAAAGAGACAACTGGAACGCTGGGCTTAACTGGAACAGAAACGGGAACTGAGACTGGAACTGAAACTGGAACAGGACAAAACAACTTTGCCAACTGAGGCAATCCATTCGGCTGGCGAGGCAACGCAATCACATCATTCAAACTATGTACAAACACAACACTGGGCGAACCTCGCCCCTCAGTACTGTCCCCTGCTCCCTCCAGGGGAGGGGGAGCGGGAACGGGAACGAAATCCAGCTGAGCGGGGAAAGGGGCAGTTAGCCTTGGTATGCTCTCCCTCGCAATTGCTGCAGTTGTGGCGGAACTTGCACTTCCCAAATAGCCACCGGCATTTCCCTTCATTCCAGGAATGGCAGAATGGTGTGCGTCGGTGGGAGTCTGGGCTGTCTGAGGAAGACTGAGGAAACCCGGAAAGGGAAGACGGCCTTGGTTGCAGTGAGGACGATGCTGGCAAACGCAAATGAAAACTATACAGATCCAAATTCATTTTGGACCAATCCGTAAGGCCCGAGGCAGCGGCATCCCTTCTGAAGGCCAGATCGTATTCAAGCCAAGCCAGACCTGGATATTGGCGGGCTGTTTGAATAATGAGCAGCTTATATCTGGTCAAGTCTACCCAACGCAGGGGGTGAGAGGCACACAGGACCAGCTGGAAAATCGTGAAGGCCTCAGTCCAAGTAAGAATATCCTTGATTTCAACCTGCCTGCGTTTTACGTTGGACACCAGGAGTTTACCCTCCAGGAAGGTCTGTGGTTCCTGATCCCCAGCTCGGAGATTGACTGTAAGTAGATCCGCCAACTCCACGAACTGGCCCTCGATGATCTTCTTGGCCAATTTTGCCGGGACTGGTGCATGACCAGGACCAACAATGAAAGCCTTCTCAGACGTAGG
The DNA here is from genome assembly GCF_036669935.1 of Montipora foliosa. Lineage (NCBI taxonomy): Eukaryota > Metazoa > Cnidaria > Anthozoa > Scleractinia > Acroporidae > Montipora > Montipora foliosa. The sequence continues at coordinate 52,020,232 of NC_090876.1, forward strand.
CACTGATCCAGAGTTACCAAAACTTGGCAGGCTGCCAGATACACTGGGACTCGCGAATGGAGAGGTAATGGGGGCCATGAAGCGGGCCGAGCTTGAGTCAGTGATGGCCGACACAGGAGAAAAGGTAGGAATGAAGGCCGGCAAAGTAAACGTACCTGATGACGCCCCAAAAGCCATAGACGAGACATTGACATCACAAGAAACAGCAGTCGATCCAGAGGAGCTAGATGGAGTGACGCCAACAGAAGTGCCAAGGACGGAAGGGGGTAATGGCGAGGGACGCTCCCTTGAATTGAAGAGATGATAGTCGGAAGGGTGCTTCCAAGCGCGCGAACAACAGCCTCGGCGATCGAATCGACGGCCAAAGGCGCCACGGGGCCAGAGGGAGCCGTAGAAACCACCATCGGCGCGGGGGACAAGAGAGGTATGTCCTCCGAACGAAGTCCAGCGGACAAGCTATTGTTGGTTGAACGAGGTGGGTTCGGCATGATGTATGATCGAATACCAACCAGCGACGAGCGAGTTAGAGGCGACCACGAAAAAGAAGTGAAAAACGAACCAACAAACACGACAGAGAGCGAGAAAAAACCGCGGGCGATGAAGGACGAAATCCTTTGGCCACGTTAACGGATCGGCGATCACACTACGGTCCAGGGACGAAAGAGCGACGAGTGAAGGAAAGACAAACCAATAAACACGACAGCCGCCGAAGAAAAAACCCTGGTCGATGACTGACGAAATCCTTAGAATTTATTCCTTTGTTGACCACAACTGGGAACCGCTACACTAAGCCCGCCAAAATAAACGTATCGGAGCACACGATGGTCCGAAGCACGAAAGAGCGATGAGCGAGTAAAGACAAACCAACAGACACGACAGAGGGCGAGGAAACCACGGTCGATGACGGAATAAATCCTTGTGTTTTCTCTATTGTTGTTTTTCTTTTGTTGACCACAACTGGGAACCGCTACACAAGGCCCGCCAAAGAAACGCCACGCTATCTGAGCGACGAGCCGACTATCGGAACTGGTACAAGAGACGGTAAGACGAACCACAACACGGCGGTGAAGACGAGATGGAGACGGTCGAAGATCGAAGAACTTCTATTTCAACCTGGACAGCGACCGAGATAGCCAACGAAGCGAGAAGAAGAACGCCGAGAACCACTAAACTCCTAAACCGACTCACAACGCCACGCCAACAAACACGCTGCAAGCACATTGGACAACGCATGCACTACGCAGGAATACCGCTGAACCATGTCAGCCCCAGGGCTCCCCCAACCTAAAGAGTGCTGCAAACGCTACAAAAACGCATAACAACGCTAACAAACGCCTGCAAAACGCTACTGACCGGACTAGCTCCCAGTCGTGAACCATGTAACTACAACAAACGCTACAGAACGCACCAAAACGCTGAACAACGCTACCAGACGGCCAAGACACTAACAACCGCCTGCAAAACACTACTGACCAGACTAGCTCCTAGTCGTTAACTATGTTAAATTTTATTTAACTATATTTCATGAGCATAACAGCCTATCAAAACACCGATAAAACGTCACATGCATGAGCTTTATATCCTGATAAAACACTCCTCGTTAGTATTCTTTATATAAAGAATACTAATAAGGCATAGCTTGTTTTTCTTGTATGCTAATATTCACCTCTCACAATTTGAACCATAAATTTTGAGTCCAGGAGGGACACGCTCTTTGTGGAATGTTTTTTAAGCAGTTCAAAAAACTCGCAGCACATGTTTTATCTGGTCTAAAAACACTCGGCTATGCCTCGTCTTTTTAAGCCCCGATAAAACACTGCTGTTGTTTTTTTAAAAATTACTTAAATTACAAGAAACACCAAAATTCTACATTTAATTACATAGTGACAGTCATATGCATGTGGTGGAAACCATTTATTTTATTACTTAAACTGAATACTCCAATTCACCTCCTTCCACCTTATGTGAATGTTCCCCAACTTATGTAATATACAGATTGATTTCCCGTAATTAAAATCAGCTTATTAAGGTATAATTTTATCTTACCTCACAGCATTGGCTGGAACAAGTGTTTTTATTCTTTGTCTGAAACATTGGTTACCAATGACACAAAATAATGAATTAATGAATTTCTCAAAAAACTTTTCAACATAATAATTTTTACGTTACAAATAAAAAATGGTCTTACCTCTGGTTTCTTTTTCAGTACTCCATTGATAAACTTGTCAACACAAGAGAGCCTGTTATCCTGACTACACAGTGACTTCAAAACTTCAGTTGTGAATTTGAAATGAGTCATCTCACTTTCCTGGATAATAGTTGGAATGTACTGTAAGTTATCATTGCAGCATCAAAACATTGGCGTACATGTATAGCACAATACATATTTTAAATGAATACCAGAATCTCGACACTGGAGTTACTGATAAGATCCTGGCAGAAACTTCACCAAAATATCCCCCAGGTTTCCTCTTATGGGTCCATACTTGTTTACTTGATACTGCAGAAAAAACACACCCAAATGACTTGTGCTAGCCTTTGCACACCACGTTTGCTTCCAAAAATTTGAACATAAAGAAGGTTTCTAACTCCAAGATAAAACGTTTTACGACACACAAGCTTTCGATTCCACCACAGAATCATTATCAAGTGATGGAGTTGCATGATTTTTATACTGCAAAATACATGACAAAACATTTCAGTAGATTGTGGGGAGCTTGTAACAGGCTCCCCAGTTAAATCTTGCGTCCAATAATATATTTCGATGGCCTCTCTGACTCTTCTCTTGACATGACACCTTCTCTCACAAGGATCGATGAGGAGGCAATGTCCACAGTAGGGCCAGAACACCTGAGGTGGTCCCCCACTGCCAAAAGTTGTGCATCCTAAAAGGTTTCATCCTGGAGAATTCTCTATATGACAGGAAGGGTTTTCATAAAATTCTAAAGTTGGTGGCTGGTTTGAAAAAGGAAAGGAAAGGAAAGGAAAGGAAGTTAAAGTGTCTAGTCGTTCTAGCACTGGAGCGCGAATTGGGGACACTGTAAACTGAAATTAACAGTTAACGCAAATTAAGTCAAATGTTGATTTATGAGGTGAGGGGAAACCAGAGTACCCAGAGAAAACCTCTCAGATATGACGCGAAGTCTGGGAATCCAACCCGGGCCACATTTGGTGGGAGACGAGTGCTCTCACCACTACACCATCCCTGCACCCCAGTAGAGTAATCGACTGTTGTCAATGTCAAAATGAGGTTTAATTACTTCAATCCAGGGGGAAAAAGTAGCTGACTTTTCTGAGTAAAGTAGCTGTTGGTATTTATTAAAACCACTGTGACAGGTTCAAGTAACTCGTTCTTTACGAATTACCAAATAATTTCTTCCAAGTATGAAGTCTCTTAGTGGTATCAAGTAAATTGTTTTGAGAAACTGCAGAATTCTCGGCCACTCACATGCATTTGAATGCTGTGTATTGTTATACGCCTCGTTTTTCAAATGATACCGCTACAAGAACACAATAGTAGCCAGATATTTTGCAGTTACTCTTTGTTTTGTAAATTATGAAATCTCTCTCCCATTAATGGTATTACACCTGTTGTTTTCATCATGTCAAAAAAAATGACATTTTAGAAGCCCTAATGAATGCAGCATGTAAACCAAAAACAGATCCCGTGTAAATGTGGTGTAAAATCAAAGTTGCACTTGTGTGACATTAGTACCTGTGCAAGTCTTGGAGAGGAAACCCTTCTTTTCACTAGCAACACCAGCACCAGTGCAAGCGTAAACTCTTGTAGCTTATGCTAAGTGGAAATGCAGCCTTCTCAAATAGTTTTTGGGGAGCAGGTCACAAGGAAAGTGGAGACGTTTTTGGTGCTAAAGGCACCCAAGTGAGTACCCAAAGGATGCAAGCTTCTAGGGTGGTCTGGGGGCATGCTCCCCTAGGGAAATTTTTTAATTTAGACCCTCACAGATGCAATTTAGTGCAATTCTGGGGGATTCAAAGTGACAAAATTTCACATATGGAATTGACACTTGCATGGTGTCTGATAAGGAATACTGGAATGTTAGTTAAATAAACATTTTGATGTGCGCAAAGAGACAAGTGATCCTCACACTTATAAATCTGGAAAATTTAAGAAGGAACCTGTGACTAGGAGCGAACAGTTCCCTTACTAAGCCAATGTCATGGGTATTTTTACAGACCAGGAGCCCATGTACTACGGTACCTATTTTTAGACTACTTTTTCTCGCGATTGGTCATTGGGCTCCTGCAGGAGTCTCATTAGCAGGAAATTAAAACTAAATTGGTTTAAGTAATAGCTTGCTATAGACACTTATACCACCTACAGTGTGTTGCCCAGTTTCCGGCCGGTACCAGTTTCCGGCCAAAAAAAGGTAAAATCGGTTATTTTCGATGGGATTTTAACTCTTCGTCCACCGAAGCGATCCGTCGGAAAAAACGAACATCTCCGCTATCAACTGATAGTTTAGGCGGGCTTTTTCGTTGAGAAACGAGCAAACAAGAAGGGATTTTGTTCAGGTGAGTAAAATCTTACCAGCTAATTTTTGGCCTTTTCACTGCACAGCGGAGCTACCGTACATAAATAAATAACTCGTTTAATAGGAAATAGTTCACGGAGCTTGATAATTTTTTGAAAGAATTTACATTGAAGATGGAAGTAATTAAGAGACCTGTCATCATAAGCTAGAACTTAGCTGTTTGCGAACGTCTAAATCCTAGCTAAGATTTTCGCATACTACGCCAGTTTCCGGCCACTCATCTGCACTCACAGATAGATTGTTAAAAACTTATTTGAATTAATGAAATTTTATAACTTACTACTAGAGAAATTAATGAAATGTACATAGCTTAAGCAAGCATGGCGTAATGAGGTACATATTAACTCAGATGTGCTGTGTTAATTGCCCGTGCCTCTTCCCAGAGAATATCGCGCGGGCCTTGTCAAGGTTATACCCTATCCATAGTTAGCAGCTATCTATGCCCTACCATACACCCCTAAGTAACCACGTCGAGATAGCCTTGGAAGTCCGTTTAGTCGAGTGGATTGAATGAAATTTCTGCTTTCTATTGATGGCCGGAAACTGGACTTGCTGGCTGGAAACTGGGCAACTTACTAGTTTTGCAAAAAATGGCATAATTTCTTTAGTACTTGAGGTGGGCAGCCGATCTCCGTATATTTTAAAGGTAAGTAAATGAACTGTCTCTTGTAGGAAAATGAGAAAGTTTCCGTGCATAAACAAGAAGTTACCGCGATTACAAACTAAAGTGGCCAGAAACTGGGCAACATACTGTATTGGTGGCCCCAAAGGGCTTCGTCCAAAAAGCGCTTTTCAAATAAAAGTTCATTACATTCATGGAATCTTTCACCGGAACAAATGAGCCCAACAAATTGGCCTGCTCCCAACTGAGTGGCTTCAAAGCTCAGTTGGTAGAGCTTTGCACCGGCATTGCAGAGGTCATGGGTTCGAATCTCATTAAAGCCACCTGAATTTTTCAGGGGTCTATAATTAGAGACAATTGCTTAAATTGTCCATATACGTGTGAAGATCACCTCCCTCTTTCGTCTAAAGACTTTTGTGCTTGTAATTTGCAAAATGAGGGGTGGTCCACAGGGGTAGTCTATGGGCCGGGTCCATAGGGGTGATCCATAGACCTGGGGCCCATGTTTTGTATATGTCCGAGTGAAAGATATCAAAAGAAATGTGACGTCAATGTTTGTAAGCAAGAAATATCGCTATATCAATGATTAATCATTATTCAAGGGCACCCAACATCAATTTTCGGAAAATATCTGTTCGGAAGACGATTTGAGATCTAGAATTTTCGGAACATTTGTTGTAAAATTTCTTGCTTGCCTGCTTGTCCTAGGATTTTCGAGCCCCTAAAAATGGTATATTTGCCCATTTTTAAAGGAATTTTACCCTAAAAAGGTCACCTAGCATTTTCGGAAGCCTTTTTTCTGGTTGAAATTTTCGAAAAGGTACGTTTTGATCCCTATAATTTTCGAATCACTTTACTTTCAGCTAGGAAATCCGAACAGACGGAAAATCTTTAGGGGTTAAAAATATGCCTATATCTACCGTTTAAATACTAAAATACGTTTTACAATGCTATGTTTAAGTGGTTTTGAACTGTATTCTCGTTGGGTGCCCCTGATTATTATCAAATCTCATAAATATTACCGTTATTCCCGACATCCCGGGTGGAATACATTTGTTCAACGTTTCCCAGCACTGTTTCTTGCATATGCTGTTTAATGCAACCATGAGTTTCGCGAGCCACATTTTCAACGGTTGATGATCAGAGGACATCACTGTCTTATGAAAACAGCTATAGCTTCCTTTGGGGCAGTTCTTTGACAAAGATTCCAGTTCAGTATCATTAGTGAAAGAAGTGATGTTCTGAACAATTGAACTACAGCTTTGAAGTGTTTCGTTAAAAGTTTCACACTGTACTCCTAAATTCTGCGTAACTTTTATGAGGTCGACGCCATCCCGAAAACTGATTCCATAAGGGTTCACAAAAATGTCAAAAATCTTGAGTTCTTTTGGAGAGAAAAATGCATTACACACATTGATAACGCAAAGGTTCACACATAACGAGACAAACACTAATTTTTTCATGATAAAATTTAAGACTGAATCAACACATTACACCATAACTTTCCTCGTTTCCTCGATCATGACTGGTCTTGTATATTATTTGGTTCCCAGACTTCTTTTACAGCGCGGAAGCAAGATGGCGGACAAACCACAGCACTGTCACTGAAAAAAAATGGAGACGTTTAGGGACAAGACAGATACTCAGGTACCTTGGTTCGTTTATTTATAACGCAAGATGGCGGAAAGAACAATCTGAATTACTGTCAAAACCCCACACATCAAACAAGAATTTTATCCTTTCTCAGGTTCAAGGGACAAATGATCATGCTACGCTCAGCAAGCTTTCCACCGTTAGAATGGGGTATTATGAAGACAGCTGTCTTAAGTATTTTGTCTCGAAGACTTCTAGAAGGGCACCAATCATTCATAGGTACAATGTAAATATTTTTTGTACCAGAGAGGGGGCATTAATCTATAGGTATGTCCAGGAAAGATCCAATCTCAGAAAAGTTTTCATGCATAAGAGAAATGTGACAAAAGGCCAGTTTCGTAGTCTCGCGGTTAAACTCAATCTAGTATGAAATAGAGGTTAATGCGGGGGAAACAATATGCATGTGAATAGATTCCCACACATTATCCTCCATTTCATCTTCATTCCAACCCATTATTGTTAGAATACATGTACTGGCCTGTTGCAAAGAGGTGGCTGTCACAGAAAGGGTTAAGTCCCAGGAATGTGTCCTCCTGCAGCATTGCCACCGGTAGCTCAAATGGCTGAGCAGCGGGCTGCCATGTGGGAGGTCGTGAGTTTCACTCTGGCTGGACCAGCAATCAGGGTCTTAAAAATAACTGCAGAGAAAATGCTGGACAAGGACTGTAAACTGTAGGCCCTGTCTCACAGCCCTTGTTCATAAACTCTGTGGGACGTTAAAAATCCCACACACTATTTGAAAAGAGTAGGGCCCGAAGTTCCAGGTGTTTTGGTCTGGCCTTTCCTTCAACAATATGGTCAGCTTGGCGTAATCTTCTGAATGGACTGATCGATGAGAACACATGACAGTTAACAGACAGTAGTCAAATTGAAGGAGTCCAAGTTCTGAAACTTGTAAACTGGTAAACTAACACCAGGTGTTCTAGGCTGTTTTGTCTAGGTTCTCAACCCCTGGAAGATATTATGACTCAGTGGGTAGAGCATCCAACGGGTGACGAAGGTCTTACAAAATGTAGGTTCAAATCCTGCCTGGGACTCTGATTTTTCAGTTCTTCCTCACCTGTTGCCAAGCAAATAGTTTATCGTTCATCCATGCCTTGGAAACATTAACGTTAACATCAATAGATGCATTGAGGAACTCATGTTGTTCCACAACTAGAATAAGGTGGAAATTGTTTTTACAGGTCATATTATATAAGGACCAAGGCAATTCAATTTGTGGTGAAAGGATTCCTGCAAAGTCTGAAATTTAGAGGTTTAAAAAAGCAGGTATGAGGCAGCACTTATTCATAACAATCATCAAGAGTTGAAATAAACCCAGAGGTCCCATCTCATAGCCCTTGTTGGAAATTAAATAGTTTGGGATGTTAAAGAACCCACTTACTATTCAATAAGAGTAGGAGACATATTGCCCGGTGTTGTGGTCTGACCTTATCTGGATGGGGGCAGTTTTCACTTCCTCAAATTAATTGTAAACTGCGTAATAACCCATCTGGCTTAAGTCCCCCTTAAAGCTTTGTAAATTAGTCCTGAAATGCCCAGAGGGGAGAGACTAATAGCATCACTACACCTCACTTCACCTTCACCTTACTTTCACCTCACTTTCACCTCACTTCAAATCTGTTTATTCCAATTTTGTTTTTTTATGAATTCCTGTTTTTAGATAGTTTCTTTGGGAGCAGGATATGACACACTTTTCTTTTCCCTTACCAATGAAGGACTTTTGAAAGAAACAAAATATTTTGAGGTAAGGTTTCATGGTGAGTTTATAGAAAGCAAAGGTTGCCATTATGCATTCAGTAAGAACCATCAGAATTTTTTCTTATTGCTGCTATGTCATATATTAGGTTGATTTTGCAGAGGTTGTTGAACAGAAGACAAGTTTAATTTTAAAGAACAAGGAATTAGCTCAAGCTCTTGGAGCACTCAGTTCTCAAAATGAACCTTGGCTTGGAGGAGGTAGTGAATAGCATTCTTTGTATTCATGCTTGTGTGCCATTCTTTTTCTGTTTCTCTTTTTTTTTTCTGGAAGGTAAATACAAGGTCATTATTTTTGTGTCACGTAGGCAGCAAATAAGTCTCTCAGATTTGGTCAAAGATCTGATTTTTTATGTGAAAATTGGAACTATTAATTTTTGGGCAATCAGTAAGAAAGCAATCCTATACATGTACCCCTACCCTCTGAGTAATGTAACAGCACTTGATGTAGTAGTATAACTGTAATGATTGTTCCATAGCAGGTAACTCTGTCTGTGCAGAGTGCGTGCAGGGATGGCGCAGTGATGAGAGCACTCGCCTCCCACCAATGTGGCCCGGGTTCGATTCCCAGTCTCGGTGTCATATGTGAGTTGAGTTTGTAGCTTCTCTACTCTGCACCGAGAGGTTTTCTCCGGGTACTCCAGTTTCCCCTCTCCTCAAAAACCAAAATTTGACTTGATTTGTGTCAATTGTTAATTTCAATTTACAGTGTCCCCAATTAGTGCTTCAGTGCTAGAACGACCAGACACTTAAATAAAGTTCCTTTCCTTTCCTTTCTGTGCAATTAGTTTTTGTGTTTTTGGATTTTCCCTTTATCCTCAATCCTCAACAGGTATAAACAGCGAAAATTATTCTTTGGTGGGATGCAACCTGAAGTCCTGTTCAGCTCTGGAGAGCTGCCTTCTTAAATGTGGTTTGAACACCTCATCTGCAACATTGGTGTTATCTGAAGTGGTACTTACCTACATTAATCCACCAAAAAGGTATGAAACCTAGAATACTACATGTACCTTTAAAATTAACTGTGTTTTTAAAGGATTTTGTAAGTTTTGTCTACTGAGGGGCATGTTAGATTAAAAAACAGGCACAACATTTCTCCCTAACCGTCAACATCAATACCTACGTGTAACTTTCAAGAACGTCAAAAACAATGATGACCCACAGCAAATCATCATCATCATCACTGCCACTAGACACAACTACCCAGAAGGCTGCATTAGTTTAAATTCCTCTGCAGTCTTTAACCCATTGACTCCTGGGGGTTCCCCATTGATGAGTAAAATCATTTGGCATTAGACAGAGTAAAATACTGCTTATAGCCGCTTTAGGGTGAATGGGTTAATCTTGCTTGTTTTTCTTCTTCAGCCAAAGGCCTCTTCTTTTCAAAGGTTTTCACAGGATTGCAAACCACTCTCCTCCACGCCAATCTATCTGATGGGGCTGATGCCTAGTTACTGATTTCACAATCTTTGAAGGTCCTTTTTAGGATGTCCTTAAATCCCTACTTTAACAGAAGCACCAAATGAATGCTTCTGGTTCCTGTAGATAGCTGACTGAAGAGAAGCTGTTTAGGCCATAATAAATGATTATTAATATCAGCAGCAAATGAACCTTTAAGTTAATTACGTTGTACCCAAAGGACAAGAATTAATATATTTTCGTATCTTGCGATTCGTGCAAGCCAAATTATTATGATATTAAATGTTTGTGCTCGCCTCAGATTGAATTCTCTAATTTTACAAAAAAAAAATGTTTTTTTAAAAATAATAATTGCTATTGACACATTCACTGTAATTAATTAAACCCACATTAAGTTGGTTACATATTGTTAGCCTAAGTGAAACCAAAAAATACCGTTTAAAGTGTAAGAGGTTTGCTTCTGGAATGAGGTCTCTCTTTAAGATAATTCTTGTTGGTTTCAGTTCAACAGACATCATTGGATGGGTGGCATGCTTCTTTATGTCAGCTATATTTGTTATGTTCGAACAGGTTGGTTTAGAATTCTTCTGTATTCAAGGGACTTTTGCCTGACAATAAATTTGAGAAAAGTTATGTCGGAAATAAATAAATTTCTCTTCAACCCTCCAGTTAGTGCCTGTTTATTTTACCCTTCGATGTCAAAGCTCATAAACTTGAAATGTTAAGTGACTACAGTAAGTAAGACCATTGATACATGGATGACCAGAGAAAAAGGTGTTCATGCAAAAGACTGTTTCGCTAAGACATAAGTGCCAGAATATGGATTTTAGAATTTACAGTACTTCACACCATCTTAGTTTCAAGGTTTCTGTATCAAACTGGTATTGTGCTGTTGATTTTAAGTGAGTGAATGTCATCCAAGTTTTTGTAGCACACATTTCTGAGTCTTAAGATTAAGTTATACCCTCACTTGCTGGGTGACCTTTGTAGCTGGCATAGAGATTTTGCAATCACTGAAACTGAAATCTACCAGTCTTAAATTTGGTGTTCCATTTGTACACAGGTTCATCCAAATGACCCGTTTGGAATAAAGATGTGAGTAGTCTTTTTTACTAAATGTGTCTCAGTCTTCATCAAATCCTACAATCTTGTAATTATTAGCATTGTGTGTCACAGGATGAATCACTTTCAGCATACAGTTGGTGCCCCGCTTCATGGTACAAAAGCTTTCCCCACTCAGGAAAGTCAGATTCAGCGATTTGTGGAAGAGGTAAGCTGGTGACTTCCGTCAGACAGAGCTTTTAGTACAAGAATAATTAGTATTTGGGGCCTGATGGGGAGGGATGGGATAGTCAATTCAGTCATACTGTGCCAATGAATATGAAGTGATGGCTGATTGTGAACATGATTTTGAAATGCTTTCATGCCTTCTGTGCTAATGCAATGTACTGTATGCTCCATTGTTTTTAATTACATAACCTGCAAACAAGATGATCATGTCTCTTAACAAAAGCACCGCATGGAATCGTGTTTAGGGTCAAGACTCGCAGCTGCTTTCTGGAAAGCAGTGCTACCCTGACTTTGCACCATGCCCGTTATCCTTCCTTGATGCCTAATAAATTATTGGGCACCAATGAACTTCAACTATGGAAGTCAGTAAATGCAGTGCAAAAATAATGAAAATGGGAGGGTAGTTAAAAATAATTATTAAAACGGCAATGTGAAAAAAATGACACTGTCTGATGGCATTTCAACTAAATCAACCTTGTTTTCCCTTCTGTGTAGGGCTGGACTCATGTGAGGTGTCCAACTTTAAACTTCATTTATTACGATACACTTTCAACAGAAGAAAAAGCTCGCATGGAAGGAATTGAACCTTTCGATGAATTTGAGGTGAACTGAGCAACAAATCTCTCCTTCTTTTACACCACCTGTTATCCAAAGGAAAGCTACCTCCTTGATGCTGTGGATCCAGCAACAGAGAGAGGTTTCAATTTGATTACATCACTTAAAATATATCCAAATAAGTGCCAACAAGCAGAGACTTCACACAAATGCATGTTTTCCAGCTTTTTTCTAGGGTTAGTGTAACACAGAAGTCCCATGGAAATCCAGGCACCAGACTGTATCTGTGCAAACACCTTGGATCCAAACCTCCAGCAGTCTGATAAAAAAATGAATGTAATCAGACCATATAAAGATGCAAATGTGTTTATTTATTCCTTTCAGGAGTGGCACCTGATGTGTTCACACTACATTATTTTAACAGCCTTTAAAGGATTCTGTCAAAGCCTTGAAGAAGAATTATTTTGTCAGCAAAATGGTGAATATACACTGTAGCATTACAAGTCATTCTCTTTGCCCAGAAGGAATCTTGTATCTTTATTGTTTCTTTCTTTTATTATTTAGTAAAAGAGCAATTAACTGATCAGTCAAGTCATGTTGATGATAAGAAGTGTATTATTCATACCCTGAATGTTTTACCCTCATCAGATGGAGTTAAAAGGTGAAGTCATCAATAGCCCTTTATTCTGCATTTGTCCTGCATCTCATCATCGTTTCATTTAACATTATTTCATTTCAATATCGCCACCAAAATCCTGAAATACCTTGTCATAGCCCCTTATTTAAACTATCAAATTAATGATGTTTTTTGTTGTAAATCAGATTTGGCCATACAGCAACCCCTTTGTCATCTGGCAGCGTTCTTCTCATTGGTGGGTTTGGCCTTCATGAAAGAAAACACAAGCGGCTTGATGGAATGCAATTATTGCACTATGTACAAGGTATTCACTGTGCATACTGACATGTATATAATAAGCCCTAGATAAAAATGTAGCATATATATTTATGCCTTGGACAATAGGCCTAGTCTTGGAATACATGTACATTTTGCCACAGCCTAAAAGCTTTTCCGGTGTGTTTTTGGAATTCATAATTCTCTTCCTATCTTCAAAATCAAAATGTTTCAAGAAAAAAAAAACATTGAGCTTAACCCTTTCACCCCGGCCCTCATTGAAGAGTCTTGTAATGCGTCTGGTGTTGCACAGAATAAAATCTGTAAGTATCAGTCTTAGGAGGCAGAGGCAAAATAAATGGATCACAACAAAATACATACATGTAATCTAATGCAAGCCATACAAGTAAAATGGTTGAATTACTAATAAATAAAATATTTAATATCAACGCAAGACCAAACTGAGGAACAATAATGGTAATAATGATGACAATGATGATGTCCTTGCTACTGAAAACCATCTTCCGACTCTACTTTTGCAGATGAGTGGCATTGTTCAGAAGTTACAGCGGCTTCGTCAAGTATGCTTGGTAAGACATCAATCATATATGCCGACGTGTCGGCCGACGCGTTGGTGGGATCGGATTCTTAAATTTTACCCCAATATCATTATTTTTGAGCTTCACTTTTTATGAAAGCTATGTGAGTGTGGTTATCATTATAACCAAATTCTTCTCGTTGATTTCAGTGGGTCGGATGTTTCACTCTGCAACCAGATTGAACAACCATGCTGTTTTGATCTATGGTGGCCGAACATCACCATCCAAACCATGCATTGACACTGTTTTACTATCACCAATGGCAACGGAAACAAGTTCTCCACATGTTAGAAATGCCACATGTGGCTACAGCTCGGACATTGATTTTACGTGTGGTGAACATTTTCCAAGAAATTATATTGCAAAGGAGAGTTACAAGCAAACTGTTCTTCATTGTCATGGAGATATTCCTGAGCCAAGATGGCGGCACACTGCATCATGTATTGTCCTTTCTGATGGTAGATTTTCAAGTTTGGCATTTTTTTAGGTTGATCAAATGACATGTGGTTTTTTTAGAAAAAGCTGTTGTGATAACAGTTTCCCTTTTTCTCTTCCAGGAAGTGAAAATGTATTAGTATTTGGGGGCCGCAGTTCTACCCAATTTGCCATGGGGGACTGTTATTTGCTTCATATTAAATCACGAACATGGAGAAAGGTATTTACAAGAGATGTTAACTCCCTCTAAGAGATATCTGAATGATCTTCCAGTCAATCACTTGCTGAGTGTTAAATTTTTGTCAGATATTCCTAAGTGGAGATACCGCTGTACCACGCCATTCTCATACTGCGTGTGTGTGGAACCACAAAGTTATATTGGCTGGAGGTCTGGACGCTAATCTTCATGCTCTTAACACGATTCAGATCTTAGATACACAGGTAAAAAGGGCAATTATTGGTTTGTAATTTTCTTATTTTCATTGATGACGAGGTCTCGCTTAGTGAGGGAGCTTTAGCAGGGACAACATCGTTGGCTACGATAACGTCAAC
>NC_090876.1:52037062-52047062 GCF_036669935.1 Montipora foliosa
GTCTAACAACAGTGCAATAAAAGTTGATAATGTCACGAGGGTTCACTCCCGCTCTCATGAGAAGAACCAGGAAGTATAGTCTCTTATTGTCTTTCCTGATAGCCTCATTCACATGATCATTCCACGTAAGATCACTAGACATATATAGTGTTCATGGAAGGAATGGTATGGAAAGCTGAGAGTGATCGTTTCATTTACCGCAGAGAAGATATGTTATGGTTATTTACGATGATAAGGAATCATGATCACTCACTTTATACTTTCCCTCAGGTCAGCCCGATGACGTTAAGAACGCTGCACATTGATCCACTCCTGTCACCAAGGTATCATGAACCTAAATTATGGACCGAGTGATTTAAAACTAATTATTTTCCAATTACAATTCATTGTAATCCTCCCGACAACAGGAAAAAAAGCTGCAAAAACCCTACACAGTGACTTAACGAATGTTAAAAATCACCTTTATTTATAAGTGGAATTTCTTTTTCGTGATTTTTAGATACTCACACACGGCACATGTGATTGATGACAAACTTGTGCTGGTTGGTGGAGTAACGCCAAATTCCTCGCATCCCCCTGGAATAGTCATTCTTCATCTCGAGTCATTGGCTTGGAACTCCTTTATCCTTCCGGTTGGTCTTTTAAATCCTGAGCCCAGAATAGTTTTCTTTCTTTTTCCGTGACATTGGTATCTCTTCGTACGTAGCATCTAGTGGTCCTCGTAAATCAGGTCGACGATTTGGACGAGAAGGCAGAATATCTTGACTGAAAGTCCCCTCCGCATTCACTAGGAAACTGCGAAGAATTTGATTTGCAGATGGTTTTCATCAGGAATTTTTCAGGCAAACGAACCGCAATACGAGAACTGATTAGAAGCATTCATTACAGTGATGGTCATAGTACGCGTCATAACCGCGCAGTGGTGGCTCAGTTGGTTGAGCACCGTGCTGCCATGCGGGAGGTCGTGAGTTCGACTCCGGCCGGACCAACATTCAGGGTCTTTAAATAACTGAGAGGAAAGTGCTGCTTTTATAATTACATCCGCAAATGGTTAGACTTTCAAGTCTTCTCGGATAAGGACGATAAGCCGGAGGTTCCGTCTCATAAATAACTTCCATGTTCATTAGTTCCCTGTGAGACGTTAAAGAACCCACACACTATTCGAGAAGAGTAGGGGATGAAGTTCTCGGTTTTGTGGCTGTCCTCTCTGTGTATATGGGTGGGTGGGTATAGCAGGTCCACATCAGCTGAATAGCTGCCAAAACTTCAACCTGCTTAAACAAATAAATAACAAACAAACGAAATTTGCATCCTATGCTTCGTATGTGTGAACCCTCTGATTCACCTTTGAAGACAATATCTATATTTTAGCTTGAAAATTGTGGTCACAAAAACTAAATTTTTTCACGGCAAGACAAACTACTTGAACGATCCCCGGGGATCGAGTCCCATTCCTGGCCACTTTTCTCCGTAATTAGCTACTACAGATTCGTCAGTAGTTCTGTTTGAACTACCTGGTATTGTAATTTTAAGTGACATGTCTTAACCGTTTTTTAACTTTATTTTGTCTTATTTGTTTCTATTAAGGCCTTCATAGCCCCCCATGCACCTTTGATGCTTCATAATCACTGCAGTGTCTGCTGGAATGGTTCGCAAGATGTTGTTGTCCTTGGCGGTGGAGGAAACTGTTTTTCATTCGGAACTCATTTAAATGATGGACCAGTAATGATCGACCTGCCGTTGCTATAACTTTTTGGGCAGTTGTGCGTGTAATAGTGCGTTGATTACGCGTTGTTAATTATGTTATTATGTTATCGCAAATTACTTAACAAAGTTCGAATCGCCCGCTACGAACGCTGCGGCTTCCTTGTCTCGTGGGGCCATTTGCTGAAAGCCTGGTTGGCGCTAACCGTTGGCTGAGATGAGAGGTAGCAAAACCCATAGGTTTCCATGGTATTTAACGCTGGTTTGCGCTAACCATGCTTCGAGGAACCCGGGCCTGGGTCTTTAATTATTAACGACAGAGTTAAAGACCAGTGTATCAAAAGGAACGTTGTACACTAATTTGCAAAACGTATCATTTCGAAAATTGTTAATGGAGATTCCATGCACAAATTACTGTACTCCCTAGGTTTTTGCAGACTTTTTTGTCGTTGCTGCTGCAGTCCCTGGTTATGTGAACGGTTTCCATACGTCAGCAAACATTGTTAACTTTCTTCGTAGAGGCAAAGAAGAGTTTGAGTTGCTAATTTCATCTGTTCGTCTTTAGTTCAAAAACACACGGACTTGAAAGCTTGAGTCTTTGCAACTTCGTTCCCAGGGTGTCTCTTCTCTGCTTTCTTTGTCGTTGAGAGACACATAGTCCAGTCAAATTGGGGTCAGACCCTCAACAAATTGCAACAAAAGGTTTTTCAACGGATTATGGCTCATTCGGATGTCCTTAACAACATATCAAAAGTCCCAAAGAATCGGAGTTTGGGAGGGCCCCGAAAAACGGAAAAGAAAATTCCCATACAAAGCTTATATGAAAAACCACAGGGTACCCAATTTATATGACGGCTACTATTTTATTGTCTCAATACAGTAACAATTTTGGGCCGGGTAAGCCGCTGGATTGTTGTTTAAGTTTAAATCGTGCTATTCGTACAACTCGATAAGAATTGTCACATTGTTTACGCTCTATTTATCAATTTAAACCAGATCATAATCCCGCTACATTGCATGGTACGACTAGAAAGCCTTTTCCTCTAAAGTCGATCCCGCAATCAATCTTTAGTTTCTAAACAGTTATAGAGGTCACAATATCTGTTAATCTAAACATTCTGCTTTGTTGGTGCAGAAAAGAAAGTCCCGTCAATGGAACGTTTGACATTGGTCCCATGGGCTCCTAACAAAAGTCTATAATTTCAAATCTTATACAGACCGATGACTGCCATCCGATAACAAAGCAGGTGAGGGGTATCTTACTTTGTACTCCGCTTTAACCGCCTTTCAGAGCTAATTTGTTCAACCAGAGTCGGAATCAGAATCTTCATCGTCAGGGATTTGCTCGGGTGCGTTGGTACAAGCAGACCCTTTGCACTGACCACAAGCAGGATTACATGGTAGATCATTTTTGCGACAGGAGCAACGGCGGGTGCTAACCCTAACCTTAGCGGTACAGTAACTCCCAGAGCGGCTGAATACAGGAGACAGTTTAAAGCAGCATCGACGATAAAGTGACCACGTACTGCTCGGGAGATGGCCTTACAACTAAGCATGTGGTCGACTGCATTAGGCGCATATATGATTTCCAATATCTCTCGCAGACCAGATTCTGCCATCAGATGCCCAATAGAGCCTACAAAACTCATCTTGGTATGAAAGGGGCCCAGCCTTGGGATGCAACTGCGTATTGGACTGGTTGGTGGTTCCCCTTGAACCATGCAAAAGGCTTTCCACAACAAAGGCTGATCGAAGGTGACGGCAGGTGCTGTGATGTTATGCCTTTTCGCGTGTTCCACGATAAACTTGAGGGTTGAATATATACAGGTGGCATCACTTGCGCTCACGTTGATCATGGGCAGAAATATCACAGATGATTTTCCTTAGTGGTCTCCAGTCAAGACGTGCTGCATTAGCCCACCCCACGCAGGACGACTGAAACTAAACAAGAGGGACGATTTCCAGAGCACATCGAGATTCTCCATGGGATCCACAAACCTTAGCAACAGCCACGTCATTGTATTTGATCTCCACCTCTTCTAACCGCCTCTCATCATAGGGATATATCTCGATTTTACCTGCTTCAGAAAGTTCCCTGGACGTAACTTTCTTTCTTGGTACGCACCTTGTCTGGCTAGTAAATGGTGTGACAGCGGCCACGATGCCCATCCCATGGAAAGTGTCTTTCCCATGAAGCGTACAAATATTATGATCGACGTTGTCCGCTGCATATTGAACAAATTGGCCGTTAAACTCCGGTATGTCCGTCCCCTCATAAACCGCCGCGCTTTGATTAAATTGTTGTACTTGATTGTATGAAGCGCAATACCCAAGAGAATTGAGGGTGTCAATCAGAAACCGGGACGCAAAGTGATAATGTAGTTGCACGGCAAGACCCAGTTGTAAGGGCGCTAAAAACATTCTTGGTCGCGCTGCCTGCATAAGTGTCTGTCCTATCGATGCAAGTTTAACGTTATCATCTTCAGCTAAAATACCATGCAAGAATTCTTTGAGGGATACAGGAAGAAATTCAACTTGTTGTTCGGCGTCGGACTCAACTTTAGGGTAAGTTTCACTAGTAGTAGTCTCAACCAGTTTGATTTCACTCTTGATCAGCGCAGCAGCTGTTCGGATTATATTCATCTTTTCTGTTTCGACATCAGGGGCGTCTTTTTCCATCTCGTGAAACTCGTTAAGAATCGCCGCAGCAGTCTTCCTAAATGTTACAACATTGGGTTTTCCATCACTGAATGTGATAACCAATTCCTCTCCAAAATGCTTCTGGAGGCAGGCTTTCATGTAAGTCTGGCTATAAGCTGTGCAGTCGGAATTCCCTGAGTACTCGTTCATCTTAGCTACCAGATCTTGCACTGTGATTTGCTCATCAGAATGTTTCAGCAGATATTCTGTGACCATGTAAAAGGCTTTGTTTTGCTCCTCATTCTGGGGACGACCTCGTTTTCCTTTCTTATTTTCAAGCTGGGTCGTAGCATAAGACGCAGGAACCTGTTTATCTGTACGAAAATTGGAATTGCATATCTTATGATAGACTGCTTCAGCGGCAGGGAGATCATGTACGTGTAAAATTCTTGCTTTTACTACCTCTGCCCATGTGTCACGCCTTGCGTTGCACTTATTCAAAACGGTTTCTTGAGTCTCTAGAGTCATCACTCTACATACGTCTACAGATTTAACATCTACTTTATTGCCGCAAAAATAACAATCGCTTTTGTAATCGAATGTCTGGTCTGCACTTCTTTTGCGTTGAATAGTTGCAGATTGAGAACCCGCATTTTCGCGGCTTCTGTTATCCTTGGATATATTGGTGGGGTGGCAGTAATCTCGACGACAATTAGGGTGTACATGCTGTCCAGGAGCAACACTAATTGAATAATTTCTGAGGCCGCTGGCGCGATTTATACCTTCACTTCCCTTTGTTCCAATTGTGGAAAATTCGTGCGCTGAGCCTGCAACTCCGCAAATCGTGCAAACTAGAGGCGCTCCATCCATAAGAACACATTGAAGGAGTAAAACTCCAAATAACAACCTAAGCAATATAGAAATGAAAAAAAAAAACGTTAAATTATAGTTAAATTGTTATAACAATTTTATCTTTCTCACTATGCTACGAAGCAAGTTTGATTAGCATATTTCAAAATGTATTTGAGCAGCGTCAGCAAAGATCGTGCCAGCACAATAGGCTTTCAAAAAGAAACTCTTCTACTTCGAAGCAGTAGTTAGATATGAGCATTGGATTTCTATTAAACTAGAATAAATGAATTCTGCAATATCTCGGGGGAGATTTCTTTCACACGCCTCGAAGGGCTGATCATGAAACAGAATCTAATTTCACGGCAATTCCCCATATGTAGGTGATCAGCACTGATTGTTTAAAGATTCTCTTAAAATTGAATCAGCCTTAAGCTTACCTTGATATAACTTTAGAAGCTACTAGCATCTATCAACTGAATCAAAAGAATTGTTTTCCAATAGAACAGGAGGAATGTACGCTGCATGGCCTTACGGCAAAATCCAATCCAGACACTGGCGAGACGAACCAACACGCACTCTTGGGTGGCGGTACACAAATAGACAAATTCACGCACTAATTGAACCTTGATAAACTAGGGTTTTTCCCTTCGCTAAATTGTAAATTTTTGAATACTTAAGTGTTACAGTTATCATTTGAATTGACATTAAGTTATATTTGAAAGTAATTCTTAAAGTAAATGAAAACAAAAAGTTTTTTTTCAAAGAATGCAGTATCAATTTTTTTTATCTATGTATATGTATTTGCAGGATTGTGCAAAATTACACGATCGAGAATGAAATGAAATAATTTAATACACCTGTTGTTTTAATTGGTATCTAGTCTTTCATTTCTGATGATTTGGGGTTGATATTTCCACAAAAAGTAATAAATTCTGGCGACTTAGTCAAAAACTTTACTGTAGCCTCGTTTCCATGTTGGAAATTTTTGGTTGTCAATGGTTCGAAATCAATTGCAATTTTAGGCACTTTCCCGGACTTCGATTCTCTGGGACTTTTAGTATGTTATAGAGGGATAATTTCTCTTTAGTTATCCGTTGAAAAACCTTTTGTTGCAATTAGTTGAGGGTTATCCCATTTTTCGAGCGAATTTGACTGGACTAACAGCTGGAGGTAGAGAAGGGAGACCCTGGGAACTAGGTTGGAGTCTTTGCAGCGATAAAGTGTGATTAGTGGATGAGAAACAAAAAACAGGGCCCGGTTGTCGTGAAAGTTCCTTTTGCTTATTTTTGTTTTTCAAGATTCACTGATAATCTTTATGCAAATTAGATCCAGCCAGTCCCTACTGCGCATGTGCTTGAGCTGACGTAGGTTGTGGAGCCATTCTCGTCCCCAGAGCCCTCCGTTATTTTGGTCACGTTGTTGGCGAAACCAAAAGAAACGAAGGGCTCAGGGGACGAGAATGCAAAGCTGCATTGGCTTCCTAGAAACGTGACTCTTGATAAAACGCACGTGCTTGTACCATTAAACCTGCAGTTCTTGCCATGCGCACATGAATCTTTCCTGGCATTCACAAGAAACGTCACAATGCTAAAATGCTTTGAAGATACCCGGATATCACATTTGAGGTTATGTTGTTTTGGAAATGATTTATTTCTTCTGCAAGTGCTTTTAACCTATGGAAGTAAAAGGATCTAAGGGTGCGTTCGATTGACCCTATTCCGGAATAATAATACGTGGAGTGATGACTTAAAACACTATGTATGGCGTTTTGTACCAACAAGAATAATAAAGCTATGTTTAAAATAGCATTTTAGCAGATGTTTGACAATATTAATGTGAATCCCCGTAAAAAGGAAGGATTTCCAACTTCTATTCCATGTATTCCTATTTCGGAATAGGGTCAATCGAACGCGCCCTAAAGGAGAAAACAGCCATCACATCAAGGAAATTGGAAATTCAAAGGTTAAAAGAATGACCACGTGCAATATTCCTTGTCTTTGAAGTGTCATTATTCCAATATTATTGTGTTATAAATAGATGACATTTTTGTTGTTGTTGTTCTTGTTCTTGTCGGAGCCAGTTGAGCGGATCGCATATCATTTTCTACCTCTCCACATATATGCCAAGATTGTCTGAAACTACGAGTTATTTACTAGCCGCTATTTTTTTATGTAGTATTGCATAGAGTGGATTCTGCAACCTCCTTTGCATGTAAGGAATTGGAATTGTAGGTGTTAAGTTTAGTTTTTAAAGTTTTGCTGCCACCTCACATTGCGTGTGTTACGCACCGTAGTCCAATGATCCAACCACTCAAAGTGTTATCTTTGTAAATATAAGGTGCCAAACATTCTCATATGAGATTTTTTTTTTTTTTTGGAAAATGGAGATTTTGCTCTCCGCTTTGGTCTTTCGTCCAGACGTATCCGGTGAAAACGGTCATCGACATCGCATCTTTACAAGAACGCTTTCCAGAGTGGAGATTTTGAAAACGTCGTTTCACTGTACTCGTGTAGTGAAAGTGGAAGTATTTCAAGTGCAGGAACGCACGAGATACTTAAAGTAGAGGGAGTGTGTTACGTAAGAGCGACAACTATTGGACCGGATGAGGAATGTTCTCCATTATCCCTGATGGTTACATGCTAAAACATGAGTACCGTCTGCTTATTGCAGGAATGTGTGCAAAACATAACAGAAGAGCTTTTTGATAAATTCGTCATACTTGCATAAACAATTCTCTTAGTCACGCGCTGCAAAGATATAAATAAAACCGAAAACCACTGTTAATCTTATTATTACTTAAGACCCGTCGTAGATCAGTATTTCATTGGCCGTTACCAAACAAATGGCATTTTAAAAGGCTATATAAAGACGGCACTTGCCCACGTTCGTCATTCCTATAAGAAGCAACGAAGTTGTCAGAGTTGTACTCACACTTTGACTCTGCTAACATTTGCTGCGTGGTACTTTTTAAGCGTAACTCATCCAGTGAAAAATGGCGTACGTACCTGTTAACATTTCAATGGGCAGTTTGCCGGAATACGACGATGAGTTGAAGAGCTATGATTTGTTGTCAGAAGGCAAAGTCCCAGCTGAAGCAAAAGAAGTATTGGTGTACACATTTGTCACTTCACATGGAGACCGAAGCGATTTTCATCGTGGTTACTATGAGATTTCTACAAGCGAGGGAGAAAAGAATTATCCCCAATTCATGAATGTGGCAGTGGGACCAAAAATGATGGCAGCCAACTCCTCTAACTTGTGGTTACCGGTGGGAGATGGCAAGCTGAACGTTAAGTTGATCCATAGTGAAGGTAAACGGCAAGTCGTCGAAGGCAAAGCGGCTGAGAAGCTTGCAGACTGGAGTGAAGTTTTCGTTATTGGGTATAAATACTAATGCCAAACGTCTCGTAGGTTTGCAGCAAGACGTTTACAGCCAAACTTTTAACGGTATTGCTGTGGTGTCACATTTTTTGTTCATTCAGCTGCAAAGCGATGCCATTTCGTTATTTGAAGTTCCAACGGATACGTAGCTTTGATTGGAAAACTCGTAAATGGACAGAAAAAGCACATGTGAAGTGTTGAAATAATATTTCGTTTCAGTTTTTACACTTTTCTTTAAAAAGGTTTTAGAACTTGTTTGAGTTAGATCCTTCAAAAAAGCCTGGCATTAAAGGCGTCAACGTTTATGTTGTTTCGAGTTGTTTTTCGACCTGAATTTTAAAAAAACCACTCCTTTTAAAGGTCAGATTAGTGACTTCGATACCCTTTTTTAGTGTTTGTACACAAGTTTCCTTTGTATTGGTTTATTCTGGCTGCTCTACACTTTGTCGAAGTTTTCAGCCGGGTAACTTGGCTTGCAAAAAGTACACAATACTAACGAACCCCGTTCCTTAGATTTCGGAAGTAGAGCATTGTTCACCTTTTTGCTTGTTTGCTCTGGTCGAGGCAAATTTGGGCTCCCTTCCAAATGGCAGCATGTCGACAAACAGTATTAGACTTACTTTTCTCCACGTGAGTGCACAAGAGGGTGAAGTGTCAGTCCCTAATTTGGAATTATCAGAGACTCTAAACCATTTCTTGACAAGCGATTTGGCACGCCTACTGCATGTTGCTTTACGCGGATTACCGTCCAGTCTAAAAAGGAGAGTGGGCGTGTTTACAACCTCTTGAGCAAACGTAGAATCCAACCATTCCAAAAACAGACGAATGAAGGGGTTGGCTTCAAAAGAAACCGTAGAGCTTCGTCGGCGGAGAGTTAAACACGAACATTTGGTTTTATCAAACGAGTTGATAAAGATAAGAGAACATTGGATTCTTACGCAGGAAAGAGTCAGGAACCGATCGCATTGATGAGATAGGACTTTGAAATTGCGATCTAGGCAACCTGCCGCGCCGCTGCAAAGTCATGCATTGTATAAGCCTAGGCGTCAACCCGATATTGAAAGGATCCGTTTTTGCCTTTTTCTCGTAATTACGGTTACCGTTCCTTTTTATATGTTTACACCAATCAATATATCGAAGGCGACTTTAGTTGACGTCGTCTGTGTAACGCCGCATTCCTTGTCTTCCTCGTTTCATTAACTTGTAGTTGTGCGTGCTTGTTATAAGGATTTTTTCTTCATAATCTTCTTTTTGGACTGGTCCAGAACTTGCTCAAGACGTCAAAATAGGGTTAGTTGTGGCTTTATAAGGTTCTTGAGAATTGGAAAGCCGCCTTTAAGGAGCTTAAGCATGATACGTTCTTAAGGTCGCGAATAGAAAGCGCCGATAAACATTTCGCATACCAGTAGTCTCCGCAAGATAC
>NC_090876.1:52054562-52059562 GCF_036669935.1 Montipora foliosa
AACACTAAAAGGTGGGTCCATTGAATGCCCTGTGTGCCGAGAGAAGGCTTCAATTCCTAATGGAGGAATCGCTAAAATACCAACAAATACGCTGATCGTCAGAATGCTCGAACGAGCATTAGTTCCCCGTGCGAAACGAGAAATCATGGAGGCTTTAGAAAGAGGTAGGGAAAAGATTAGAGCTCTGCAAAAGTTTCAAAGATCAACTGACACTGTTGTTCCTTTGGATGATATACAAGCAAGAGCCAATGAAGTAAAGCGCAAAATTGAAAACAAGGCACGAGACCTAGAAAAGTTAATAAAGACGCAAGAAGAGACTTTGCTTTTACAAGTGAATAATTGCATGAAAAACTATGCCGCATTAAGAGATCCGAGAAATGAATTGACTTGCTTGATTAAAAATTTGCATATTTCTGTAAAAGAAGCTGAAGATGTTCTGAGGGAACCAAACAGTTCTAAGGTATTACAGCACAAAGAAGATATCGTGAAAAAGCTGGCATTGGGCAGCACTTGCGATTTAAATCGTTGGAAAGCGATCCGAAGTTTCGATTTGGATTTCTATCCAAACGATAGCCTTGAGGAACGCTTGAAAACAGATTTTTTTGGAAAAGTGACAAAAGAGAGCGAAGCGAACTTATCGACCAAATGTCAAGGCAAGTTCAAGATCTTGTGCACTATAACAGCTGAGGAGATTGGTGAAACTTCCTTTGACCCTTACACAGTCGCAGTTTCAGCTGAAAAAGGTGAGATGGCTGTCCTTGACGATGAGTCCAATAGAGTTTATATTTTTACAGAAAGCGGAAATTATCTTCGATCGTTTAGGGTGAAATTTGGCGATTTATACGATGTAGCTTTCCTGCATGACAAATTCCTGGATGGCATTCTTGTGGTCAATCGCTCGCATAACCGACTCTTGGCCTATCGTCGCCTGACCGGCAAGTACTATCCCATGTTCTACGCTACCAATCAAAGTATTCATTCTCTGGTTTCCAAAGTAAACTTTTCCAGCGTTACTGCTACATGTGAAGGCCTGTTAATTGTAACTTCAGAAGGACTGGACGAAAGCTGCGTGGTGGTGATCGATGTTCAGAATGCGCATGCACGTAAAACAAAGAACCTAGTTTTTGGAAGAGGTCACCTTGCTTGTCCAAGAAAAGCAATTTTCCACAACAACGAATTCTTCGTTTGCGATCGGGATGATGAGTCGATCAAAGTGTTCGACGCAAGGGGTACATATCGCCGCGAAATTGGCGAAGATTTGGAATGCCCCAGGGGAATTGTCATAGACAAGAATACGGGAAATCTTCTGATTGCAGACCCGGGCACGGATAGCATTCACGCCTATAAATCCTGGGATGGATCGTTTGTTGGAAAAATCAATTTTGAGAAAACTCCAGTTAGTCTTGGAATGAACGGTGAAGGCAACATTGTAGTGTGCTATCACGACAGTACACCCAGTGTAGAAATTCTCTCTTTCGAGTTTTGACAATCAAAGTTAAGTTTGAATTATGTAATCGGTTTTTTTTCGTTTCTGTTGTACTTTGACACAAAAAAGGAACATTGCTACTTTGACACAATAGACGAACTGCC
Source organism: Montipora foliosa (assembly GCF_036669935.1). Classification (NCBI taxonomy): domain Eukaryota; kingdom Metazoa; phylum Cnidaria; class Anthozoa; order Scleractinia; family Acroporidae; genus Montipora; species Montipora foliosa. The sequence continues at coordinate 52,056,153 of NC_090876.1, forward strand.
TACTCAAGCTGATACATTCACCGCATGGAATAACTGAAACTTTTTTCATCAGAGAGAAGTCGATTCGTTCAAGAGCCGTATTCTTCAGCGTGCGTGTACACGCAGGCTGAAGGGCTGACCTCAAAAGTTTGTTTTAATTTCGTTCGACACATATTTATTTGCTTTTTTTGAGGTGGTAGCTAGGAACCCTGCAGTTGCTCAGTGATTTCCCTGTGTTTGTATTTATTGGTACCAAAAACACGAAAAACTCATACAAAGAAAAAAAGAAAAGAAAAACAAAAAAAATATATTGTCGTGTGATAGGAAATAGTGATTAAAAATAAGTTTGCGCCAGAAGATTGTATGATTTGTATCTACCACATAAACTTTGTCCCTTTTTTTTTTCATTAGTTACTAGTTATATTATATAATTGTAATTAGGTTTTTTAATGGATTTAGTTCCGCGCAGGTGAAAATGCAAATTGATACTTGCGCGTTATAAGTAAATAAATTATTATTATTATTATTATTATTATTATTATTATTATTATTATTATTATTATTATTATTAAATTATTTTTCCGATTACGGCTGAAGCCCTGTCTTTCAATCCATCGCCTGAAAGATCTCACTGCTGTTACCTTGCTAGTAAACCACAACCATATTTGGTGGTGAAACCGTCTTTCTGTTATAGAAACAGAGAAATTTCGATCACAGAAAGAATATCCGTGAAGAGGTATCTTCCGTAATGGGCTTTATTCGCGCGGCGGCCATCTTGGCCATAGACAAGTGGACAATTTTTTTATGCAAGGGCCATCTGAACAAAGTACGCGAGCCGGATCTTGGGAGATCTAACCAGCAAATACTTTGTAGACTTAAAACAAAATAATGATGGAAGGCTGGTTGTTCGGCTGTGAGGATATATATTTTTTTGTTTAACCAATATTTTGTTAGGCACGACCAGACTTCTTCAGGGAGTTAAGTGATTGTAACGGCAAATCACTTATAAGGATGGTGCCCGCTAATACAATGGTATTTTTCCCCGATTTATGATTATGCAGGAAAACCCTAACCCTAAACCCTAACCCTAAACCCTAACCCTAACCCAAAAAGAAAATTGGGGGTAACCACGCATTTTTCAAAGATAATTGATAAATAATATTTGTAACAAGCTTTAAAATACAAGGCAATGTATGGCGTTCTTTCTCAAAATGAAGCTTAACTATCTCTCAAAAATGCATGGTTAGCCCCAATTTCTTTTTGGATACCAAGAATACTTACTAAGATCTACTGACTTTCTCCGGATAGTTTTTAAACCGCGCAAAAACATCACTGCATTGGTAAGCATCACTGGTAGGAAATCCGAATATCTCGAGATGCGCAGAAGGTATGCGCAATAACAACAGTAGGCACCGTCCTTAACTTCCTGAAGAAGTCAGGCGTTGCCTGACAGAATATTGGTTAAACAAAACATAGTTAGTACAAAAAGATAGATTTTCTACCGCGAGCCTCGAGTTGAAATATTTGGGAACGAGTTTCGGTGGGGCAGTTTTTCAATCCCGTCGAGACTGTGTGATTGAGGCCCATTCACTGTGACAGAGGCGAACGCGGTCATTTTTTTCCGGGTAAGGGTGGGATAATTTGTGAGAATTTTCGTTTATCGTACACAACCACATGATTGGAGGCTACCTTCCTCATGTGCTTCTTTTTGTCAACTAATGGGTATAAAAAACTTATGGTGGTTGGTGGGTCTAAACGGCTGTTTCTGCACCCATACGTTTTCGCAAGGCAAAGAGTAAAAGAGGTTTCACGCATTTCTTGGCCTATTTTTGCGTCATTCTTTACGAAGATGTCTAGTGGTCCCGTTGACAAGTTGGATACCTCCGAGTTACAAAGTATCCTCACTCCAGAACTTCTCACGGTGGCTTTGCCATTTCAGCGAGAAGGATACGACATTAGAATAGTTGGAGGTGCGGTCCGTGATATTCTTCTCGGCATTAAACCCAAAGATGTGGACTTGGGAACAAACGCAACACCATTAGAAATGACTGAACTGTTTAAAAAGAATGATATCCACTACATTGAAACAGGGCTCCAACATGGAACGCTTACAGTGCATGTTAACAAACAGGATTTCGAGGTTACAACTTTGCGTATTGACGCCGAAACAGATGGAAGGCATGCTAAAGTTCAGTTTACCAATGACTGGAAGTTGGATGCAGAAAGACGAGATCTGACAATAAATGCCATGAGTTTAGGTCTTGATGGTTCCTTGTACGACTATTTTGGTGGACGAAATGACTTACTCGGTCGTCGGGTGAAATTTGTTGGTGATCCTAAGCTGCGAATAGAAGAGGATTACTTGAGAATACTGCGATATTTTCGGTTCTATGGAAGAGTAGCTGTGAATGAAAATGATCATGACCAAAAGACTTTAAATGTTATTCAAGACTGTTCTGTAGGATTAAAAAAGATTGCTGTGGAGCGTGTTTGGATGGAATTCTCCAAAATACTAACTGGGAATTACACACCAAGTCTTGTTCGCCTAATGTACAAGTTAAATGTTTCTCATTCCATAGGTAGGTGACCATTATGAGCAGATGCCTCTAGCTTTAAGCTGGGCCAAGACTTAAGTAACATTTCTTAGGCTCCATTAAGGGCCCGCAGACGGATTTGTTGTTGGTAAGGAAGTGAAATGTTACTTCAGGTGACTGATGTCATCATATGGTGAGCTGACCATATATGCCACTCACAAGCACAAATCATTATACAAACTATTGCTTGCATCGAAAGTTTTTCCTCACCCTTCCTTGGGCTTGTTTTCAGATCAACTGTGCAAGCGTAAACGAACTGACTTCCGGGTTTGAGAAAAAGCTAAATTTCCAGCGGTCTTTAAATTGAATTAAATTGTTAAATGGCACGTTTCACTCCCAAATACAGAATATAGCTAAGCATTGATTTTTTCAAATCATCTTTTTTGGAAATGTTATGGGTATTTCAGTATCGTTTATTTCTTTAAAAAGAACATTTTTCAAAATAAACCAAAGGAGTAAATACCAAAATTGTGCAGTGCGTAGACAAATTTAGAGTTTTCTTTTAATGGTCATGTGACCATGGGCTTGGCATGATGACGTCATATTTAGGGTCATTGGTTTACAAAAGTTGGAAACTGAGCAAAATAATGCCAAATTCTCTCAAATTACTTTACCATTACATCTTTATCAACACACCCCAAAAAACACTTGAGTAGGCCCTTAATATGTAGAAAAGTTGTCCTGGCTAGAAGGGGCACCAGCCTACGCAAGCTACCCTGGGCAAACCAACTTTTCCTATATTTGCTTTCCAAATGCAGCAAACTGTTTATATGAGTTAATGTTATTACTCGTGAAAAACGACACAGAACACAATATGTGGGCCAAGTTGGGCAGGGA
>NC_090876.1:52074562-52102062 GCF_036669935.1 Montipora foliosa
TTTTTCACAAATTATAAAATAAATGATGAATCCCAAAAACTCATATTACTTGATCACCCGGAAATTTATTTGGAATAGCTGGCGATTTTTCCAGCTGCCGGCTTTTATCTACATCCCTGCAACCTTTCTTGACACTTCCATAACTTAACCCATTGACTTCTGAAAATGAGACTTAATAGATTTTACTCTGTACTATTTGTAACGCCAGACGATTTTACTCGTCAGTGGGGGGTGTCCTAGGGCATTTTTTGAGGTGTGAATGGGTTAAAAAGACACTTACAAGGAAAATTCTTCTTTGACCCTTCTCCTGTACTGTTTTTTTGGTTTGATTGTATGAAAGTGTGGCAAGTGGATAACGTCAGGCCATACAGCAGGCATGGGAGTACCACATATACGGCTGTGCAAAAGAAAAAAAGAACAATTTTAATATAATGCATGCTTCTTCTGGTGATTCTGCTGAAAAAAAAAGTTCTTGACACCATTTATATAAGACCTCATTCCTCCTGGCCACCATTCATGATAAAGTCTATCCGCACAAAACACTTTCTTCATCATGGCCTTCTTCCTCTCATTTTGCCCGCCAGCACCAAAGGAAAAAAGGTTACTATGTCTAATATCATCTGCTCTTCATTTCCTCTTTCTACCATGTCTTGTTTTTGAATCATTATGAACTTCAGAAGAAGGTTATTAAAAGAATCTGAAAGTTTCTCAAAAATCTCCATGATATTGAAAAGATTGACTTAAAAATGTTCCCTTCTTCCTCACCTAATAAGCTCCAGTTGGCCTATTTCCTGCACAGCAGGAAATATTGGTTTCTTGGTAAATAGCTCTCCAAGTATGCATCTAGTGTAAAGAATAAGAGGTTGCATTTATCAATCTTTCAAGTTTTTTAAGTGGCCAAAAAAAATTGAAATTAGTTGTTTCAAATAAATCACAATATGGTTATAGACTGTGTAGCCCTGATACTTTGAGTAAAAGTTAAAAATTGTTAGTGTTCTCTAGCGCTAAAGTTGTTTAAAACCAGACGTTTTGGGACTACTGTCCCTTCATCAGTGGAAAATTTGATTGAGCATGCATCATTTTAAAGAAATGTACATTGTAAGGCTGTTCACTGTCAAAAAAAGGAGGAAAGAGTAAAGAAGAAAAGCATAATTTATATTAATGTAAGCAACTCCTTATACAACATTCTTATTATTATTATTGTTAAAAACCCTGGTCCTATTCAGACTTGATTTAAAACATCCCTAAGAGCTTAGGCTTTCAACTGTGAAAGTACACACTGTCAGAACTGTTGTTATGTTTTTCATGTACGAACAACTCATTACACTGTAGGAATGAATTTTCTCTGACTACTAACCCTACACTCCAAATGTCTATACCAGGTCCATAGCGTTCTTCTCCAAGTAAAAGTTCCGGTGGTCTATACCACAGAGTGATCACTTTATTGGTGTATGGTCTCCTGTAAATCATAGTTTAGAGAAATGTAAGTAAAGCCATATCTGTCTATTTCTGGCTGCACATAACATTATTACTGAAACACCTGGCCTCAAAAAATAGCATAGAATAAAATAGAACAGAATACAGCTGTAGATGGCTGTGCCAATCACCCATTCTTGCAGTCCTGGGGACTGAATTGGGCCAAGGGTTAGGGTTAGCATCACAACCAAATGTAATTAGCTGTGAGTTGACTTTGATAAAGGAGGAAAACCTGAGTACCCAGAGAACAATCATTGAGTCATGTTGAGATCAACTGTAACTCAGGATACATACAATATTATTGCAGAGGTGGGAAGCATACTTCATGACCAATGCACCAGATGCACTCCCCAGAGTGTACAGGAGTGGCAGTGACATCCCAGGTGGTCACCCACAAAGGTATTACTGGACACCCAAAAGGATCTACATGTAACTTGGGTGAATAAACAGGAACCTACATGTATGTTTTTCCTTTAATACATTGTAGAGAAAACCGTACAGTCCCAAGTCAGAAGTTCAGACTAAGTTCCTTGTGAACAACTGAAGGCTTCTCTCTGAAACTTTCACGAGATTGATTCAAGTCACCACTTAACCCTGATTTCTATCTTTTGTAATAGAATTCTGTTGGAAACTGTATGAACACAAGAGCCTAAAAAATACCTTTCATCTGCTTCATATAATCTTGCTAATCCAAAATCTGCTAGTTTTATTTCTCCCCTAAGAAAAAGTAATTTGCATATATTACACTGATCACATTAAAACGAAAAATAAAAAATAAATTGCAGAATATGAGGCACCTGGAGAGCTGTATGTGACTCCCTCTTTTCCACATTGATACTTGGCTTTAGCACTAAACCATCCCAAAAATTATTTACATCTGATAAATGCCCAGGGGCCCGTTTCTCTAAAGTCCTCAAAACGTTTTGGGCATGAAAAGCCATTTGTGAAATCGCCAACCGCTTGTTTTGGGAAGCCCATCTTTTAACATGTTTTCAAGGTAACAAAAGGAAAAATAAATGTGAAGTTTGACAAATTAAATCTTCTCCATTCTTGAGACACAAAGGGCATTGTAACACCCGAAAATGGCCTGTAAAGTTTCGGGACTTTCGAGAAACAGACCCCGGGTGCATTAAATCAGAATGAAAAAAAATTAATGAAACTCATACTTGTTACTGAGTAAGATGTTGGAGCATTTGATGTCCCTGTGCAGGAAATTTTTTCGGTGACAGTAGTTGAGGCCATCCAGTAGTTGTTTTGTGAATGACTTAATATGATCTTCAGTGAAGTGAACTAATCCAGATTCCAGTACACCCATCAAGTCATGGTCCAGATACTCAAATACAAGGTAAAACCCACCTTTTATAAAGTAAAACAACAAAAGATGAGGTCATTTACAGCAAAACAAAAGTTGAGAGAGTAGTTACCTTGGCCACCCGTTTAGTCAAAAACTTTCCAGCAAAGTCAGCAGGGCAAAGAATAATTTATGTAATGGAATGAGATGGCTGATAACAGTAGCAGCAATGAAATAACAGCATGGCAAACCAGTATTAAGGTTCTATCTTCTCTAGATATCCATGAATTCAAAATCTGACATGCTGTGTTTGTTGTGGTTTAATTCTGTCCCATTAATATTCCATTTTCCCAGAGTGTAGAAATGAATATTGCCAAAAGGTTAACAAATTAGGAAACGAAACAAGGAAAACCCACACCATGTTTGGGTAGATTAAATTTGCTAAAGCTTTAATGCCATGTTCAAATTTACCGATTACTCAGACTTTATGTTCTGCAATATTTTTGTTCTTTAAGCCCTTGTCTGCTTACCTTTATCCTTCCGAAAATCCACGGCATTTGGTTTGTCTGTCACAATCTCTTTCAAGTTGACAATGTTTGGATGATTCAACTGGCGAAGTATCTTTATTTCCCTCACAGCTGTAATAGGGAATCCTTCCTTCTCATTGTCTGTTCTGACCTTCTTCAAGGCAACAAGCTCCCCTTGTAAAGTGAAAAAAATATCTATTGGCATCAGTCCACTGAGAAAATAATTTCTCTATTTCTCTATTTAAAGGGCAAAGTTCACTACTTCATTCTTTTATCACCCACCTGTAGAATATTTAGCATTCTGTAATTTTGGAAAAGTTGTTTAACAAAAAGTAGAACAACTTGACATAATTAAGATCCTTAACAATTCACAAAAGACAGAAGATTTTTTTAATTTATGTTCTAATCTTGTTTGTCTGATACAAATTTCATTTGATTAAAATAAAATTTTATTGCCTTACACTGCTTATTTTACCTGCATTACACACACAGTTAACTTGATTAAGAAACAATTATATAACTCTGATCCTAATCAACAGTAAACGAAACGGAGAAAAATGGTGGCATTAATTGTGGTAATTATCATGAACAATATTGCAGCTTTGAAAAAAATTGATTGGCAAAACAGATGAATACACTGTGAAGACAACACGAAATCAATCAAAATCCCCTACCTGTTATCTTGTCCTTTGCTTTGTATACTTGCCCATAAGTTCCCTCTCCCACTTGGTCAATAATTTGAAACATATCTACACATCTCTCCCCCCACTCACTTTCAGCTGGTGTTTTTGGTGTTGTATCTGGTGTGGATAATGGTGTACCACTTTGACTACTTTGCTCAGAAATTACTGATGGCATACAAGATCCATCTGTGTCCTTCTGATCTTGCGATTGTGGATCTAACTTTTGCGAGTCTGGACGCTTTTCTTCTGGTGAGTGGGGTGAATAAGATGTTGGTGATTCACCGGGCGTTCCTGGTAATTCTGGTGGTAGAGGAAGAGGTGGCAGTGTTGGTGCAGGAGGTGGTGGAGGTTTTTCTTCATCTGGGGGTAAAGGTGGAGGCTCTTCGCTTGGAAGAGGTGGAGGTGCTGGTTCATTCAAGGGAGGAAGTGGAAGAGCTGGTTTTGACTCACTAAGACAACCCTTCTCAACCACTTCAGATGCTTTTCTTACTTCAACTGAACTCAAACCTGGACCCTTTGAAGGCCCATTTGATGGCATATCTTTGATCCCAGTTTCCAACTTTTGCTTGGAATGCTTGATCACAAACTGTTTAGTATCTTTTGCTTGACTTCGTTTCAGTCCATCCATAGTATCCACCTTGTTCTTATTTTTCAATGAATTCTCCTTGGTGTTATACGAGCTCACAGCCTTTGCCTCTGGTAACATCGAATGCTCAATTCTAGTAGAGCTGTCTCTCTTGCAAGGTGCATTTTTGGTTGCCGATCTTGATTTATAAGTATCTGGGCTGTGTGGTGCACTTCTGCTTGATCTGTAAGGGGACCGTGATGGAGGTGACCGACTTCGATTTTTCATCCTCGCAACTGGTGACTTCCTGTATTTTTTAGCAGAAGGTGAAGGAGACCTACTACGTGGTCTGTTTCTCTGATTAGACCAATTCCTTTTAGAAGTGTTCCTAACTGTTGGTGATGGTGAGTGCCGTCCATATGGTGAAGGTGATCTTTTCCGAGCAAATGATGACTTGTTATGGCCATATGGTGAGAACCGACCCATGGGAGATTGATAAGGAGATCTCTCCAAAGATTTATAAGTTTTGGCTCCTCTTTGAGGAGGAGTGGGTGATCTTGATCTATGGCTAAAAGGCGACCTGGACCAAACTTTCATTGGCGATCTGCCCTTGAAAGGAGACCTTCCTCTGTTGTGGGGTGGTGATACAGAAGGGCTGATACTTGGTGATTTGGGAGGCCTGTAAGCTCTAGGAAGGTAAGGCGACTCTGACCCTCGTTTCCTTGATACAGACGGCGAAAACGGGTAAGCATCTCTGCTAATTGGCGCCGACTTCGGAGAAGGAGTCGCATCTTTCCATTTTGAAATCGAAACTGGTGATAATTGCAGACCCACTTGATTTGACCGAGGATGTGAATGTGAAAGATTTACGGGCGACTTGCCTCGTTTCTTGCGCTTTTTGCTTGATCCTTGTATTGAGCTATCCTTTTTTGCCTTCTTCCTCTTTACATTAGTCTTTGATTTTTTGATGCTATGGGCGAAGGGCTCCGTGAGATAGAGCTGTATTTTTGAACAGGCAACTCTGCAGTTTCCTCCGAAGCTGAGGAGATATCTTCATACTGTCCCCTAAGCTTTTCAGCCGATGTCTCGGGTTTGGGACGTTTCCTATGTTTCTTTTGCTTATGGGATGACTTTTTGCTTTTGCTATGGTTTCGAGCGGTAGGACTCGACTCCTTCTCATTTCGGGAACTGGGCATCTTGATCCCGATTATTTTTTGGCCGAAATGTCCCTACATATTTCACGTCAGTAAGAACTAAGCCCGTAAAACAAAAGATAAATAAACTGAGATAAAGTGTTTTTTATGAAAAACGTTTTTTCATGGTCAAGGAAACAAGATGAAAGTGGATTTTCAGAATGGTATTACTGCTCTGTTACCGGCGCCATTTTGGATATAGGGGGCAAGTTGCAATACATGTTCTGCGCATGGGTCGCTGCATATATTAATGAGGAGCCAAAATGGCGGATGATCTGGAGGTAAAACAAGTAACTGAAGCAAACGATGTAAACATGGACTACCGGAAACTGAAGAAAACTCATGAAAAGGTGAAGTGTTCATTATTTAATATAACTTAAGACTACGTTTCAACACCAGTAAATGATGATTCGATGTTGTGTTTAAACATCAGCTGAAGGAAAAAAATTACTCTAATTAAGACTTATAAAGTGAAGGTGTTTTCCTTTAGACTGGATACCGCGAAGGCGTGGGATCAGGAAGAGATGCTCATTTACAGCAAGGTTTTAATGAAGGATTTACTCATGGAGCCACAGGGTCCAAAGAATGGGGCAAATTGAGAGGAGCTTTGAGGTAAATATTGAAATAAAACTTGTGAGCTTACATGAGGTGGACGATGTCATTTCCAAGCGCGCTACTACGACGTACTTTGACCAGACCAAGAGGTCATTCTCCATCACGGGACACCTCCTTTGTTTCAAGATACCTGTTTTATTGTAACATTAGTTTTGTGTACAAGACAGAAAGCAAGTTTTGCTAGAAGAAGAATTGAAATCTGATCTCCAAAGCTAATCTTATTTAAGCAATTAATAGAGGACTTTTTCCATGTTTACATTGCCTCATCTAAACACAAGGGGAAGTTGGGAGAATTTGAGACAGTTATGCAAACCAGAGACGCAGTCAAGGGTTTAGGGTTAGGGTATAAATCGGTACCGGCGATAATGCTGGGGGTAACCCTGCGATGGACTAATCATTCCATCCGGAGGGGAGTAGAAATGCTCCTAGTCGCTTCATGCTGCAGAAACCAGAGATAAGCGCCGGCCTGATGGGCCTTTTAGGCTCGTAACAGAGACTTTACCTTACCGCAAGTCCTCTATTGCTTTTATAAAATATTTCTTGATACACATTCATATTTCCCACCAGCCAATCAATTAGTATGCTGATGTCCGAGCCCACTGCAAAAATGCTATGTAAATAGGACACGTATGTTTGTCCTATCAATCAATCGCGACATTACTATCAAAACACACGTCTGACAACACATAACCAATCAAAATTTGTGTGATGTCACAACTGTGTTTACGTACTCTCATCTAAACACAGCTATTGACCAATAAGAGTGTACATATTATCCTAATTATTTTATAAATAATATTAGTATACTTGTCAGTGCTGATTTGTTGCACCTAATTAAGCTTGAGGTGATGGTATGTGATAATCGCTTAGGGTGTTTTCAAAATGACCGCAAACTGTTTTGTCGACGTGAGAGACGAAGAAATTAATTGTTTTAAAGAATATGCTTATTTTTCAAATAATCACCAATGCAATTATACTAAAACAATAATTGTTATCATTATTCACCTCAGGCTCCCACCTCGCCTTCGGAGTCACATGCATATTTTAACATCCTTAATCACAGATGTGGATTGCTTTGTGACAAACATGTGACAAACACAAAATTGAACCTGCATATGAAATTTTGACATAACCTCAATGATATTGAGATGAACTGACTGAAACATAAAATTGTTGCAAAATCCGCGTTCTCTGACTTTGTAATGTAGAAAGACATCTGGTCACATAATAGAGAGCTTTAGATTCTACGACGAGGACGAGAACGAGTACGAGTTTTGACTGCCCGTTTATAGCGAAAATACTAAGGAAATTTATAACCCGTACGCTTAATCTTACTCTTTGTTAGCAGTATAGGTTGCTCAGTTATTCTTATTGCTGGTAACTGAGCCTTTTTGCTCATCAAAAAATGCCAAAATTGCTACCGTGTTGTTGACTTGTTTTGATTCGACGACATTTGTGCAAAATCTCGTACTACAATGACGACGGCATCACGTTTTTCCCGCCAAAATGACGCTGGTTTGCGCGAGCGCTCACTGTTGTCTTATGAGAAAATCTCGTACTCGTATTCGTTCTCGTACTAGAATCTAAAGCTCTCTAATAAATGAATGAAGGGGTAGTTTCTAAAGAAACTGTGGTGCTGCGTCGGTGGGGAAGTAGTATACAAAAATTTGGTTTTATCAACAGAGTTGATAATGTAAATTGGCCACCGTACAGAGATTCTAAAAGCTGACGTTTCGAGCGTTAGCCCTTCGTCAGAGCGAATCGAGGGATTATGGGTTACGTGTGGTTTTTATAGTAGAGTAGGAGCTACGCTATTGGTGGTAACATGGCGACGTGAAAAATAGGAATATATTAGTTAAATGAAAAGCGTTCGTTAATACCGTGAGGATTAAGGGTGCCGATTTGAAAGATGAATTTTTGTTCCAGATTCTTGCGGCTTTCCGTCGTACCTAGATGTAGGGAAAGGCCGCAGACAGCCATGTTTTTTTTGGAGTGGTTAGGCAGATTAAAATGGCGAGCGACTGGCTTAGATGCATCCTTGTCATTCTTCTCAACATCCCGAAGGTGTTCGCGGAATCGGTCACCTAGTCGTCTACCTGTCTCACCAATGTATAATTTATTGCATAACGTACAGGTTATGCAATAAATGACATTTGAGGAGGTACATGTGAAACGATCGGTGATCTTAACAGATCGCTTAGGTCCCGATATCTTGCTAGTGTTAATGTAATGAAAAGACAAGTTTTGCATCGTGAGCGCGCGCATTTGAAAGTGCCGGGTTGCTCGTTAGTTTTGAGCGCGCTTCTAACTAAAAAGTTGCCTACGTTTTTGTCGCGTTTGAATGAAATAAGTGGAGGTTGCGACTACTAGTCTCGGGATCACTTTGGAGTAATCTAAAATTACGAAGAATGATGCTTTTGACTGCGTGATTATGAGGATGGAAAGTGAGGGTGAATGGAATTCTGTCATTCTTATCTTTTTGTGACGTTTGTAGTGATGACTGTCGATCAAATTGTTGGGCGCGATGATGGCCCGCTTTGACCACAGAGACAGGATAGCCACGCTTCTCGAAGAACTGGCACATCTCCTCTGATTTGCTGGAAAAATCGGAGTCATCACTACATAGACGTCAAAGTCTAAGAAATTGAGAATAAGGAATGGAGTTCTTGACATGTGATGGATGTGACGATGAATACAACAAATAACTGTGTGAATCAGTAGGTTTGTAGTGCACACTAGTACATAGCACTTTGCCTCTAATAGAAACTTTGATATCTAGGAAAGCCAATGAAGTTTCCGAAATTTCCCAGGTATCTTTAAGAGCCGGATGAAAAGAGTTGACGGAGGTTATAAATTGATCGAGTTCTTCTCTGCTGGATGAAATAGCGCCGATGCAGTCGTCGATGTAGCGGCCGTAGAGTTCTGGTTTGGGGCCGTTGTACTGATTAAAAAATTGGTGTTCAACATATCCTACAAAAAGATTGGCATAGCTAGGTCCCATTCTTGTGCCCATCGCTACACCATTAATTTGTTTGTAATAGTTGCCGGCGAATGAAAAACAGTTAAGCGTTAAAACGAGTTCGGCAAGGCGGAGGAGCGTTTCCGAGCTAGGCTCTTTGACAGTGCGTTGATCGAAAAAGTGTTTAAGTGCTTGAAGACCTTCGCTATTAGGAATGACTGTGTATAGAGATGTAATGTCCATGGTGAAAATAAGTTTGTCTTGGCCGGAGAAATTGAAATCGCGGAAAATTTGTAGTGCGTGTGTACTGTCTTTAATGTATGATGGCAAAGATTTGACGATAGGCGTCATAATCCTGTCTAAGTAGCTAGAAATGAGTTCGGTGGGGCAACTACAGGCAGAAACGATAGGGCGACCTGGGTTGTTGGGTTTGTGAATTTTAGGCAAGAAGTAAATGCACGAAGTTCTAGGGGTGTTGATGATGAGATTCGTGGCAGTGTCCGGTAATCCTTGATTAACTATAAGATTTTGAATGGTGTCTTTGACAAGTTTTTGATTTTTGGAAGTGAGATCTTTAGGGATTTTGGCATCATTCTTCGTAATTTTAGATTACTCCAAAATGATCCCGAGACTAGTAGAATCTTTTCGCAACCTCCACTTATTTCATTCAAACGCGACAAAAACGTAGGCAACTTTTTAGTTAGAAGCGCGCTCAAAACTAACGAGCAACCCGGCACTTTCAAATGCGCGCGCTCACGATGCAAAACTTGTCTTTTCATTACATTAACACTAGCAAGATATCGGGACCTAAGCGATCTGTTAAGATCACCGATCGTTTCACATGTACCTCCTCAAATGTCATTTATTGCATAACCTGTACGTTATGCAATAAATTATACATTGGTGAGACAGGTAGACGACTAGGTGACCGATTCCGCGAACACCTTCGGGATGTTGAGAAGAATGACAAGGATGCATCTAAGCCAGTCGCTCGCCATTTTAATCTGCCTAACCACTCCAAAAAAAACATGGCTGTCTGCGGCCTTTCCCTACATCTAGGTACGACGGAAAGCCGCAAGAATCTGGAACAAAAATTCATCTTTCAAATCGGCACCCTTAATCCTCACGGTATTAACGAACGCTTTTCATTTAACTAATATATTCCTATTTTTCACGTCGCCATGTTACCACCAATAGCGTAGCTCCTACTCTACTATAAAAACCACACATAACCCATAATCCCTCGATTCGCTCTGACGAAGGGCTAACGCTCGAAACGTCAGCTTTTAGAATCTCTGTACGGTGGCCAATTTACATTATCAACTCCGTTGATAAAACCAAATTTTTGGTCACATAATAAGTATGGGAAATTGTATGAACACGAGTGCATGTCATGATTTATGGGCACGGAATGTGTGATATGTTTTGAAAGTTCTCTATGGCTTGTGCAATTTGAAAATGTTCAAAACGTTGAGCGGCCATAAATCATGAAATGCATAAGCAAATTCATACCATTTTTTTGTTTATAATATATTCAACAAAATCACTCCACTGCTTTGTTTCCATAGCAACTTCCACACTGCATATCACTGCTGTGGTTAATTTCTATAATCACTGAGTAATATTATTGTTATTAATTTCTGGAGGCAAATGTAGTCAAAAAGTGAAAACTTTCCCTTAGTACCTCCTCTATTGTGTTAAATACATGTAAACTTTCCTCCATTTGCATGTTTTAACAGTGCTTTGAGGTCAATTGCTTCATCAAAATCTGTTCAAGATTCCAACCAGAGCATCATGACTGAAATTGCAGACTTGCTGACTCAAGTAGTCCAAATGGAAACAATTGCTCTCAACCCGAAAATCATGCAAAACAATTTAGAAATCAAGTTAAATCAGAACTACAAGTTTTCACAATATTCTGAAGGGATTAATTATGAATTCAACAACCATCAAAGAGCGTGGCCAGAAGAGCATGCAAAAGATGGAAAATTTATTGGAAATGAGCTATTATCTGCATTTCAAACACTAAATATGAAAGACACAAGCAGTGGAGTTGAAGATGTGAGAGGTGATTCTGAGACAATAATTATTGTGAAGAAAGCAATAAAGGGTAGTGATCTTCCAGAATCAGACACAGTTGTGTGTGCAGAGTCACATGAACAAAGTGATTCTTTACAACTATTGCCCAACACCACATTTGATGACCTGGAAAAGTTGTGGGCAAGAACATTTTCACTTGCAGAGGAAATCGGAATAAGCAACAAAATATTACTTTTTGTAAAAAGCACTTAAGAATAATAATAAATAAAAATAATAATTTCTTGACATCCCTGTTTGCCAACATCATGTTTATTTTTAAATATTCATTTTCTTTGCTATGCTTTTTCTGTGGTATCTGCCAGCTCTTTCACAACAATAGTTTCATGCTGATAACATAGACTTTGAGACTTGTTTACCCAAAACCTACAGTATAGAGAGTGCTGAGTACAAGAGAACTCATTTGTAGTCATGCTTGTACTCCAGTCTAAAGGTCCTTAATCACTGCTTGATTAAAGAAAGATTTAGAACCCTTGCATTACTCTTTGATCTGTGACCATCATCTCCCTTGTTACCTTAATTCCTCTTCCCTTCTAACTTCGAAAGCCCTTGCAGTTGCGCTTTGAGACACTTTGCATTAATCTGACAGTGTTGCTTTCACTAATCCATCATTTTTTGGACAAATGACCTCCAAAGTCATTTGAGCTGCTTGCTTTAGTCAATCAGCTGAGGGGATCGGCCAACCATTTTCCCATTTTTGGTGGCATGTTTGATCAAAACTGGTGACAACTAAATCTGAAGAGAGTGCTAGCAGTTTTTGTTGTCAAGAATAATGGAGCTGTTAAAGCTCAAATGCAGGGAATTTTGACAACTTAGGCTCCAACATATCTGCTAAGAAGTATACTGTCCCAGCCATACCTTAAAAAGAAACAAGAACATCAGTCAAACATTAAAAACAGTTAGACCTTACTGGTGTAATGTTGTCATAAGGTCATTGTTATTGTGTATATTGTCCACAGCACATACCTTCAAAAAGAGAAAATGGATGGTCTGGGATCCGGCAGCCATGCTGACCATAGTCAAAGCACCATTCTGCAAACTAGGCATTCCACAACTCGCAATAAATTTAAAAAGTTCCCTTTACAAATGCTTACTATAAATTAGCACTGCTGTCTCACTGTCACCAATTTCAAGTACAAATATTATTTCACTCTTTCCAAGATTGTAGCTCTGTTGTACAGCAAACAGAGTTAAGTCAAGACACTAACTATAAGATGACAAGAACAAAAAGCTGCTTGCCAAAATACTTAATTAATTTCTAACTTACTTTTATAGCCCTGTGGAGATACTTTGGATCACTTGTTTCTTTGTACAAAGTCAGAAAAGTGTAAGCATTTCCCGAAACACCATGGCATATTCCATAACCCTTTTTCAGGATACCACGGCTCCACACAACTTCTCCACACTTTATGGCTGCATTCAGATACTTTTTATTGCCAAACACCTTCAATTACATAAAGATAATAATTTTTTTTAGAACTTGCTCTGCTTGGTGCTTTTCAAAGACCTTCAAAAATTAATATTTCCCAGGCTTTCTTCTTGGCATAATGATAATGAGGGTTGAGTATTCTACCCTTAAGAGTTGTTTCCTTGGTCCTTTCATCAAAGACCAAAATGTATTATTGCTCTGCTATAGCCACTTGTTCATGGCTATTACACTCAATGGTAAACAGCAGATATATTCCCTCTTACAACATTTTAGCACCATTGGAAACTGAATTCTCCCAGTGCCTTCCAAATTCCTGGACTTGATGTTGCATATGCCTTGACTTTGTTGGTGTTCTTCCCTGCTTCTGGGAGATTTTAACCCTTTGATGCCCAAACCGGCCTAAATCAGCCATAGTATTTTACTCTGTCTAACACCAGACAATTTTACTCATCAATGAGGAACCCCAGGAGACAATGGGTTAAGGGTTTCTGAATACTCCAGTTTCCCCCTCTCTTCAAAGACCAACAATGATATTTACTTTGCTTTTATTTGATTTCCAATCTTCCCATTGAATCAGTAGGCAGCTTGTTCTTAGATAAATAATTTTCAGATGTATTGTCACCAGCCCCACTGAAAATTAAATTATATCCACTCTCTTTCCCCCTCAAATACTTCAAATCCCTTCCTCCTAAGGAGGTTGCAAGCAAAAGCTTCCTTCCTTCCACAGTGCACCATACCTGGTAGGCTTTGACCATAAGATGCACTGCTCCCGGAGCACCATGACACCAGTGGATGAGCTTGTCTATACCACTTTCAAGGGACGAAGGAAGGTTACCAGATGGAAACTGCTCCGACAAAAGAAACTCAACACAACTCTCAACATTCCTCAAGTTGGACTGTACTGACTGAGCTGACAGAGCCTGATAATAAATGAGGTTAAATGCAGTTTAACTGATTTAACAACTAGGAGCGACTGCAGTCAATTGTTGTCAGTGGTTCTGTTATATTTGCACATGTGTTGAATTCCTCATGCTTTGCGTGGTACAGTTTATTCATGGGTGTGGCAGGAAGAAGGAGCATTTTGTGTTGAGCGTTTAGCGGTTTTTTCCCTCCCTCCCTCTACTTTCTACTGTTTATCAGTGTGACTGGTGCTTGTCTTCTCCAGGGCGTGGGGGCTCATGGCTGGTTTGTCAGGTTTTGCCAGCCTTCAGAGCAGTCTGCATCTTGGAGTTGGCTGCCAATAGTGGAAGCTCCAGGATCGCTCAGGCACCCAGCCTCCACTTAGCAAAGCAGTTGTAAATAATAATAATTATAAAACTCATTAATAATTCATGATGGGAAAACAAAAGAAATGTTTTATTAATCAATATCTGTATTTCTGATACAGCTTTCTCTTCATTTACATAAATGTTTCTTTCAATTTTCACGGTTAAAATGTCTTCAATCACCAAAAACACCTAGTGTACATTAACACTTTAATGCTGACATTTCATAAGCACAATACAATATTCACGCCCGTATTGTATTGGGTATAAAATGTCTCACCTTCGGCTCAACATTGTATATCCGATACAATATGGTCGCTCATATTGTATTTAGTACTTAAAGATTGAAGTGCAGCTAATACAATAAAAAATTTTATGTTTGCTAGCTGAAAATTCAATTGGTGTTATGTGGGTGAAACTGGCCATTGTTTTGAAACTCTTAAGAAAGAACATATGAGGAAATGTCAAAACATGTGCTAATGGATCAAACATTGGGAAACATGCAGGGTCATTGTACTATCCTGCATTCTACTTTTATCCGTCAAAGGCTGTAGATTGACAGCCGAAAGCTCGTGATTTTGTGCTTTTTTGAATTTTCAGCCAACAAACGTTTTTATTGTATTTTGATTAATAATAATAATAATGACAATGATAATAATAATAATAACAATAATAATAATAATAATAATTTAAGCCTCTCAACCGAGATGAGCTTTAGAACCAATGTAATATTAATATAATCTAGCCATTGCTTACGGTATAAATACCTGAAGTAACATGTAAATGATTCCGACAATGCCATGTGCTGCTCCAACATAATGCTTCTCATGCCATGTATACATCAAGGGCACCCTGCTCCTTTCTCGTCTAGAAAGCCTCTCACCAGAGTTTAAAATGCTTTGACAGATCTGTGGAGAATATTGATCTCACTGATGTACCAATTTCATCGTTCATCGTTGGTATTAAAAAGTGACTTTAGTTTAAAGCTGGAAATGATTTTGGGGTGATACCAAGCAGGGATGGCACAGTGGTGAAAGCACTGGTCTCCCACCAATGTGGCGCTGGTTTGATTCCCAGATTTTGGGTCATGTGTGGGTTGAGTTTGTTGGTTCTCTACTCTGCTCCGAGAGGCTTTTCTCCAGGTACTCCTGTTTTCCCCTCTCCCCTCCCCAAAAACCATCCCCAGAGCTAAAAACACCTAAATTAAAGTTCATTATTATTTATTATTAATTTATTATTGTTATGGTATGTTTACACTTAAACATGTGTTGATTAGCAAAATCACTCCAAATTACTGTTTTTTTTGGGGCATAACCTTGTCTAGGATATCTTTGTCAATCTTTTCAGCTCCAAAGTGCTTCCTTGCATAAAGCAAGGAAAACAAGTAACCAGCTCGACCATAAAGGACCTCATCTGGAAGTAAGGCATCCTGTCCACAGACATTGTCTGCAAGACTTAACAGTCTGGACAAACATGTTGCACTTTTTTTCACCTGGCCCAGCTTTGAATACAGAACAGAGAGTAAGGACAAGATGCCTGAAAAAAAAAAAAAAAAAGGCTGCAAGAGTAAGAATATGACCAGCAGCTAATTAGTATAACATACCGGAGCAGTAAATGAATGAAAATGTTAAATTTACATGTGCATTGATCTGTGTTTTGATTGCAGAAATTTGCTTTCCATATAAACACTGTGCATTGTTAATGATGGTGCACTTCAAGGTCCAGGCATTCAAGGTTGCAAAAGAGGAATTTCTGCAACCTATGATCTGCAATACACTATTGTCTGGGTTGTGCAATCATATGGAAATTAACACTTGTTTTATTTTTAGATAGGAGTAATTGACTAAAACGATACTGTTACACTGGTATAATATGACTGAAGTTTTTACCTGAGTCTCCACAAAGAAATGTCATCCTTTTCCCTCTGAGAGTCTGCAGGCTGCTTTGAAGAATTTCCAAGGCATTCTTCAAATATTGCTCTTTCTGGGTTTGATCGTCCTTAAAAAGTGTTTCAGATAAATGTATATACAGTAGTGCCATTCCTTACAAATGAAGCAAAGAAAAGTAAAATTAGGCCTTTCCCAATATTACATATACAAAGACTGATTGTGTGCAGTTTGGTCATGATTTGAAAATAATTTTTCTAAGATCATTATTTAATATACACACTAAATGGAAGAAAGAATACATGGAGGTTTTTTTGTCAGCAACGGTTTGAAAGAACGTTGCATTGGATAACAATCAATTCAGAAATGTCAGCCCAACAGTGGCAATTAGAGCTTGGTAGTATGCAAAACAAAACTCCATACCTCCGGTGCCAGTGTAAACAGAATAATCATGATCATCTCTAGATTGCTTAAATCCTTCTTCACATAGCCTAAGTAATTTGATAATTTCATCTTTTAGTCTTGAGTAATGTGGCTCAGCAATCTGCATTCAAATGATAATAAATTATACTTTTAAATAAAAAAGGACCAAGGATGTCTGTATAGTACCTTGAAAAAGCAGGTGCAAATAATTAATACAGAGCAGCTCGTAATGCAAGCTAACAAATGCCAATGTGAAATGAATGGTCGAAAGATCATCGCAGTTGGATAAACAACTTACTGTAACCCATTGACCCCTGGGAGTGAGAGTTAACATATTGTACTCGGTGTACATTGTAATGCCAGAAGAGTTTACTCTGTCTAACACCAAGGTGATTTTACTTGTCAAACGGGGGTGTCCCAGGGCGTTTGAGGTGTCATTATAAATGGATTAAGCAGTCAAAAACTATTTCCCCCTCCATTAAGCAGTTGAAAGCAAGCCTGACAAAATCCAGGCTTGAACTGGATTTCAGCCTTATATTGACCATGCAATTGGCAGGTCTACAAATTAGGTCACAGGTCAGTGTACATGTCACTTTGCTACAGATAAATAAGCAACACCTCAAGTGTCTCTTATACCCAGCTAATCACTCTACAAAAATGTTGTTTCAGATCAAGCCAAAAGTGTCCCCTTATAGGGGACACTTTTGGCTTAAGCTGTTTATCGATGGAGCAGCCCGGACTCCACTTCTAGTCTCGACCTGTGGAATGTGACGTTTGTTTTAGACCTGACTTTGTGTGATTGCGCTTCACTTGCACTACCTAGTGAGCTAGCAAACTCGCTGAGAGTTATTTCCAAACGAGTTGCATTAAATGATTTTAGAATATTTTAAATTTCGTGTTTTTGAAGTGTGGAATGGACATAAAATGAGAGTTTTCAAGACCATTGCTAATTAAATAAGCAAATCATGAAGTTGCAAGATTATTTGCCGATGATACGATTATTTATCTAACCATCCACTCTGAGTCGGACTCAGTGATATTATCCAAAGTGATCTTGGTAAATTAGTTCAATGGCAGAGAACTATGGAACATGGAAGTTCTCAGCTTAGGGCACAAACGTCAACCTATTGTGCATGACTGTATCATTCCTCCGTGGCAAAACACTATGTACAGTGGATTATTGTAAGTGCATAGCTAGGCATCACAGTTTCTTCTGATCTGAGGTGGAAAGTCCATATAAGCAATGTCAATAGGAAAGCAAATAGTACACTCCCTTTTCTTTTTAGTATGCAGCCACAATGTGGGACCCACATACAAATGCTAATATCACCAATAGAAATATGATACAGCATAGAGCAGCACATTTTGTATTTAAAGAAATTATAATAGGACATCGAGGGTCAGTGAAATACTACATCAACTTGGTTGGCAGCCACGTGGAAGCAGGAGAAACATATTGCACCTACCGGTATATATGACGTGCAAAGTACGTAATGGACTCATTTCAACTGACGGTATGTATGCTACCAATGCAGTGGACAAGCAGACATTTTAATTCACAAGCCTACAGAGTGCCTCCTTCAAGAACTGACAACCATGAGTACTCTCAACCTCGTTCCCAGGGTCTCCATTGCAGAGATGCCAACCTATGGAGATCTAAAATCTGGAGATTTTTTCGTTCCGGTCTCCCCACCCCTCCCCCTTGATCAAGATACCCACTCCCCTCCCCTCACCCCTCCTCTCCCCCCAAAAACGCACCCACCCACCCCCCAGCAGCTCCTTCAGAATACAAGAATATTCTGCCGCCATTGCGAATTTGCGGGAAAACAGGGTACTTATGTCAATAATTTTTATTGGTTAATCGGAGATCCAATCAAACAATCGGTTATATGGCTATGATAGCTAAAGGAAGCCATTTTGTTTATTTCTATTAACGTGTGTTTGAAACTCAGAGATGAAGAAATGCATTAAGAAACAATGAAACGAGTTAGAAAAAATTTGAGTCTAGAATGGAGAAACGTCTGTGAAAGGTTCAGAGTCGTTTTTATCCGGGAGATTTAATGACCCGTACGGGAGAGCGGGAGATTCGTTCCGTATCCAGGAGACTCCCGGATAATCCGGGAGAGTTGGCACGTATGCCATTGTCGTTGACAAAGATACCCTGGGAACGAGGTTGAAGTACTCTTATTTTCTGCACACGGTGAAGGAATGGAATTCCTCCTTACCTGATAACATAGTGATGAAATCAATACCCTGAAGGCTCTAAGAATGCCCTGGACAATATGGATTAATTTGAAATCTATGTTTAGTATTATTCCTTTTATTCTCATTTTTCACGTTATTTTACCTTTTAAAGAACCTCCACAAATATTTTCTTTATTGAAAGAGGTGGAGTCAACAGGGAAGAAGAAGAAGAAGAACACAGGCAAGAGTTGAAAGCAATTCGAAACCATGACAATACGATAATGGGTTGCAATCAACTTGCAGTGCATATATTCATGTACTCAAAAACAACAAGCCTATGTATTTTCTCTACTTATATAAAAGCTTCATACATGCAGCTGCGAGAGGACAATAGGTGGCATGGTTTCAGGTGGTTTTCGCGTGACGTCATCGCCGTCATGTTGGTAAACGAAAACAAAAGATCTCTCATCGGCTCCTTTTGTTCGTCCGCCAGGATTTGTACATATTTACACCATTATCACCCCAGGCTCAACATTGATAGGAAAACCATCTATGGCAGTTAGCTTACGTTCTTTTTACCTTTCCATCATCACTTTGCAAGCTTGTCCTTCCATCGTAGTCATTAAATTTATTCTCAAAATATCTTCGTTCAGAGCTTGACATACTAAGTTTGCTGCTGATAATTGTGCGCAAATTTGGTATGTTTTCGTTTTCGCAAAGCCGTCCTGTTGTTATGATACACGTTAATAGCCCTACTTAAAGTACATACCTGACATGTAATGATTTTACTGCTGGTTGGTCATAAATTATTGTCGCAGGCGCAGTTCGAACGAAAACACGAATTTCATGCTGATCCTTTATACCAGCGAAGAGTCAAGAAAACCCGCATGCGGAAGGTATAAAGTTAGCATAAAATATCTTCTACTTCTGTTGTATATGTAAATTTAGGGGAGAAACGCCAAGTATGTTTTAGCCTGCATAGCAGGCGTCTTTTAGAGAGCGAACGCTATATTCCGATTGTTATATGCATGCTGGCGTTTCCCCTGTTTGTTTGTACAGCAAGTAATCACTTTGATTTCGAGTGGAATTTGAAAAATGAGCACGAGCAAATTACACGAGCGCAGTTTGTTGGTTTCGAAAATTTGGAGACAAATCATGTGATTACTAATTAACTAGACGCTCGATAAGCGTACACTGGCGTTGCTTGTGGTACGCGTTATTAAAAAACAGAGAGAACTGAGTTGGGTGGTATTGAACTACAGCGTTCCAGTCAAATTTTTCAAGTCAGGGGTCATTAAGGCCCTTTGCCTCACACGTTGATACAACGAAACAGATCTTTCTCCGAGGTTAAAAACCTTGCTACCAACCTATTAATCAAAATTCCTGTCATCTTTAGAAAAAATAGGCACGCATTGTGTATGTGTGGTAGTGCAGTAACACAGCTCTTTATTCTATATTGTCAACTGAGCTGCATTTTGTCTTCCAAGAGATTCAAGTTGTCTTTGCGTAATATGTAGATATAATAAATAGTACACCAGAGAAATCTACGCATTACCCCAACCCCCTCAAACCTAACAAACTACGCACAGAAGACTCTATGCTCAAAGACACCACTTAGCAGGGGAGTGACAGGCAAGACTTTCACCGATACGGAAAAAAATTAAATTAAAATAGAATGAAAAAACAGAGAAAAAAATTCCCAATTTCTGACTGGGATTGCTATACTGGCAACCCAGTAATAATATTCATAAAAAGATTTCTTATTTTTGTGGATGAAGTAACCAGGCTCCCAGATAGTAGGGAGTGGGGGCTTGGCATGCAGCCTCGACTATGACAAGCCATTTTTAGCAAAATGTAATCCTTGTAATTTATGTTTAATTCACAAAAATATTGGTTTAATTCAGCCCAGCAAAAAATCATTCAGTCCATAATCCACCAAATATTGGTTTAATTCAAAGCAGTAAAAAGTCATTCAATCCAATACCTTGGAGTTTGATTCAATTCAAACCTCATATTTGTTTGTGGGATGAGCACGACCAACATAAACCACTGTCCCTTGAGTATGAGAGAGTACACACTTGTTTTGGTATGAAGTTTTGTTGCAACGACAAAATGGCAAGCTGAAAACTGACAACATTTGTCAAGGTATTTTTGATATGGAAACAGCAGGAATGCATGCTGAACTTCTTGATCAAACCATTAGTTTGGTTACTTCGTTAATAAGGGGTCGCTGTAGCATTGCCACAAGGGACAAGGAAATTCTAGATTCTCTTCTATTCCTTAGTAAAGCAATTTCTAGGGTTTTCTTCTTTCTGGTGACTTGTTTACCTTGAGTCCTACTACGATTGTTAAGTGATGCAGTAGCTTATAGGCTTTCTGGTCAACCAATTCAGACGACAAAAGCTCACACCACCCGTGCTGTTTCTCATTCCTGATTTAACTAGTACATGACAAGCATGATCTAGTACCCTCTGTAGTATTATTTTAATTCAAAGCCTGAGTGTTGGAAACTGAACCTTGTTGCATTTGGGGATTTGCTGCCAATGCAGTTCCCCAAAGGATGTTCAAGGAGCTTTGCAATTCTTCTTCATCCATGATTTCAACAAAATGGAGTCTGCTGATTTTCAGAAACGCAGGAGTAGAGTATCACATGATTATCCTTTTGGCCCCACTCGTCCCAGGAAGATTGAATAAAACCAAAACAGGGTGAAACAAATATTTCAAGGTTTGTATTGAATCAAACCTCAAGGGATTGGATTGAATGACTTTTTACTGGTTTGAATTAAATCAATATTTGGCAGATTAAACTTGAATTTCAAGGGTTAAATTTTGCTACAAACGGCTTGCAATACTCAACCCAATCCCCACTCTTTTTTCGCACGCTGTTTTGTTTTTTTTTTTTGCTTTCCTGACTATCTGGAAGCCTGGAACAGGCTATGGATGAAGGGGCGGTCTATGAGTTTCTTTCAAATTGATCATTAACCAATGAGAATGCTTTTGAATATCCCCATGTACTTAACAATTATTCGCCAAAGGCGAAGTGATTATCGGTGAATATTCACCGAGACGAAGTCGAGGTGAATATTCACCGATAATCACTTCGCCTGAGGCGAATGATTGTTTTAGTATAAATACACAGGTGATTATTTCAAAAAAGAGAAAAAAACCTTTCAACAGGAAATCATCTTCAACTTACAGTGGCAAAACGACTACTGGCAGCCATTTTGTCCGTCGAGGTGATTATCGGCTGATAATATTAATCTGAGATAGCGAGCCGATGAGAGGGCGCGATTTTGTATAATCACCTGTGTATTTATACTAATTTCCTTTATTATTTATTTTTAAATTTATTTTTTAAATTTCATTGGTAGAAAGTACAGTTATCAAACAAGTGTGTGAAAAATAAAGCAATTGACAACTACAGATTAATTCATTTTGTTGCTGCATGTTTGTCTGATCATAGTGTTATATAATTTAATTTAACTGAAACAGTAGAACTAAAATAATAATTTTGTTGGGCAATCCCAGACTTCCTGTCAACAAAATTAATATTATCGTTTGATTGATTTTATGGAACCATAATCATATTTATCACATTTTCTGGGTTTGTTTTAGTAAAATAGCCTGAAGAACTCAAATGGTACTGTTTACTTTGGAAACAAATGAAAGGTTTTGTTTGTAAATTAATTCTGCTTTTCTTTCCCTTTGGACACAGGCTCAGGCTTTCAAGAGGTTACTTACAACAACTAACGAAATGTGAGCTTGTTTGAATACCAGTTTTCTACTGGGACCTTTGATAATGGCCTCATCTAAATGCACTCACAGTAATTCTTCATCAGATATCAGTCATGTTTTGGACTCCTTAGGAAGCTTAATTGGAGAATTGAATGCTATAAATGTTGACAAGGTCAGTAAATTATTAAATTTTGTTTTTGTATGGTTGGTTCTAACCCTCAAGTGGATAACATTCATTCTGAAAACCTAGTTGCACAACTTTATTTCGATGCAATTTATCCAACTATCTAAGTAATAGATAAAATATGGGTGGAAGATACATGTAAGATCTGTATGGGTGTTTACAATGGTGAGCTGAACGTGAGCCATTGTAAACACCCATACAGATCGGACACTTGTGAAATAAAACAATAAATTGAATGCAGTAGAGATCAGCATCAAAAGTTGATTTGTATTGAGGTTTACATAGAACATGTGACTAAAATAGAACCTGCTGATTGGTCATAACTTTGTTGAATAATTAATAAATTTTACAAGACAGGTTATACTATACTAAATTTACCGTTTATTGAATTCTGTTACTTCAAGCATCCATCCTTCATATGTTATTCTTGATTTAAATTGGCCATTAATAAATTTAATCATATAAACATAGGTTCCATGAGTCTCGATCCCGTTGTTCAGCAGTAAACATCCAAAATATATATTAATCGGAAGGTCGTACAGGTAGATTGAAGATTTGACTCCAGCCTGTTAAAATTCATCACTTCATTAACCTAAAAAAGAACCCTAACCAAAGAGTAATACATGAAGTTCGTAGGCTTAATTAATTAATTAATTAATTAATTAATTAATTAATTAGTTAAGGAGACACCTTGTGACTTACATGTACATACTTACACATTTATTAATCCTTTTATTATTTCTACATAATGTGACATTTCATTATGCAGCTGTATCAGAAACATAATGCTAACTACTTGTGCAGGTGCTCTACTACAGTACTGAACGACAGCAGACTTCAAGGAGCTTGGATCATTTAAACTAGCGTCATGTTTCCATGTTAACGTCAGGTGCATACTGGAATGTCAGAGACAGCATACCATATATTGAGTGATATCAGCAATTTTAAGTCAGGACTACTCACTGGAAATGCGCTAACCTTGCTCCAGTTCATAAGAAGAATGATAAAGATCAAATTAGTAACTATCGTCCTATCTCCTTGCTACAAGTGGTATCAAAGATCCAGGAACACTGTGTTGCTTCCCATATGGTTCCGTTCATCAAGGACTCTATTTACTTGTTTCAACATGGGTTTCAATCACGCAAGTCTTGTATGTCTCAACTCCTTCAAGTTATCCATGAAACTGGTCAAACTTTAGATAAAGGCTGCTCCTGTCTTGAATCTGATGTTATCTACTTAGACTTTGAAAAAGCTTTTGACTCTGTATGTCACACGAAGTTGCTGACAAAACTATATATAGTGCTACGGTATTTGCGACCACTGCTAAAGTGGTTTAAAAGTTATCGTCATGGCCGTATTCAGCGTGTTGTTATCAATGGCCTATGCTTGGCTTGGAAAGATGTCAAATCCGGAGTTCCTCAGGGGTCCTTGCTTGGACCGATCCTATTTCTCATATAGGTCAATGAAATGCCAAATGTTACAACAGTATCTACCCTTATGTTTGCTGATGATTCAAAGTGCTATAAAGGTATTGAATCAATCAGAGACTTTGATATTATTCAAGGTGATTTAGATAACCTCCTATGCTGGTCCTTGGCTAACGAGATGAATTTTTCTAAATGTGAGAACCTTAGGGTTAGGCATCAGCCTTAAAGTAGTCTCATCTGTGAAAGATCTGGGTGTCATGGTTACCAAGGACCTAACATGGTCTAACCATGTTAGATATGTGACTGCTAAAGCAAACTGTATGCTTGGTTTTATTAAGAGGAACTGTACCGGAATAATCTCATTTCCTTGGTTTGTTCTCACCTTTGTCAGTGTTCTCAAGTATGGGCCCCTCAAACATCAATGCTGATGATGATGGAGGTTGAAAAAGTCGAAAGACGTGCTTCACGCTTTATAATTATGCAATAACCATGAATTATCTTACAAAGACAGACTTACTAGCCTTAACTTATTGCGTATTAATAAATTATTATCGGCTTGAATATCTAGACATACATGTCTTGTTTTTTTTTTCAATGCAAACTACGGTAGGATATACAAATATTTGCATTGATAATTGAGTTTCCTTTTGTACAGGGACCTCACGCCATGGTGCCTCTGGGATATTCCTTAATAATGTTTATGCTAAGACATCTCTTTTAGAGATTTGTTTTTTGTAAGAATATCAAATTTATGGAATGCCTTACCTTCTGATCTAAAATCTGAACCTAATGTTAATGTTTTTAAGAATAAGTTGAAAACATGAATTCTATCTACTTCACTACATTGTAGATTACATGTTGTATTTGATGCTGATGACACTCGTACTTTCAAACTTGTCTGCTGTAAATGTCATAGGATTAATAATTTAGATTTTCTTGTTAATTTTTTTTTAGAAATTACCAGCAGGGAGGGATTGGTGTAGTTAGTTTTTATGTTCATTGGGTGGGTTGGGTTGGGTGGGTGATACAACTTGTAGGGGACTTAATGTTCTATTGTGTTGTCACCTGCCTTTGTGAACAAATTGATTAAATTAATAAATAAAAATAAAATAATAAAAATAAATGAATAAACATTGTTGCTGTCCATGTATGGAGCACTTTAATACTTTTTTTCCAAGTATGCTTTTGTTTAAACAGAAAAAAAACGTCATTTCAAGAACCAAAATAGTTTTGACTTGCTTTATCTTTCTTATGACTAGGTTGATCCTCCTGAACAGTTTAGGGATGAGAGTAAGTTGACAAATTTTGGGTCTTGTTTACGTTTTAATTTTCAAAAGTTTGCCATAACAATCTTTTCATGAATCATCTTTCATTGCAGATGCCTTTGACAGTGATTTGAGTTTGGAAACATTTGTAACCAACTCCGACAACTTAACACACAGCAATGATAAAAAATCTGACTTTACAAGCAATTTATGTAGCAATCTGGTGCCTGGCTGTTCAGAATTTAAGGGAACAAACACAACTAGTACTCCTTCAAGTTTTCAACAGTCTCACAGTTCTGCCTCCCTGAAGATTGACAAAAATGACAATTACTACTCAGTGCCCCAAGGAACAAAATCAGGAGGATCCACATCTCCTCAATCCAGCTATCTTCAGTTTTATAACCCTGTGACATCAAGGAAACAAGAAAGTGGAAGTAATTTTGTGGATCGTCTAACAAGGACTTGGCATAAGGGATCTATCAATGAAGTTGCTCTCAGTCAGGAAGTGCATGGTAGTTTCAGAAAAACAGAGAAAGAATCATCAAAAGATGTTGCTGCAGGTGAAGAGCATGTTTGTGTCCCCACTTCAGATCCCAAAGCAGAACCAAACCATTATGTTGCTCCTTGTGAACTTGATTGTCCAAAATCCACTCTGGAACATTGCAAGTCACATGTAGCAGAAAGCAGAATGGCAATTAACAGTCAGCAAGTAAAACAGAAAAAATGCAGCCTTGAAGAGGTGATGAAAAAATAATGTCTTTTCCTTTGGACTGTCTTATTATCAATGTTTTCCAAACAGTTTGCCATATTGTTTTTTTAATAAACTCTATAAGTATGAATTTATATTTTCTTTAAAAATAGCTTCTACAAGAACAAGAAAGTGGGCAAAAATAACTGCATTTTCAAATTATTGTTCCTGTTGTTTCAAAAGAAACCCTCCTACTGAAGAGCCCAAAACAGACTTGTGCATAAATTATGTTATTTGATTTTTTTTATTGATGAGAAAAAGGCTGTATTTGGGAGGGAAGGGGGTGAATTAAAAGTACATTTTATCGGAAGGAGAGACCTTTGCACTTTCCTCCACACGTCTATCAAAATACAGGCTACTGTATATAAAAGACCTTAAAAACAAAACTGATTTTTCTGTTCAACTGCCATTAAGCATGTTCCAGTGAATGTGTTTAATGAAGACAAGGAACCTATTGGATTGTTGGTGTCACCTTACATGACAGCCAGAGAAGCTTGCCAGAAACTTGTGCTTTTGAGCAAAGTGGAAGATGATCCTCAGTGGGTGATTGTTGAACATTTGACTAATTTAGGTCTTGGTAAGTGTATAATCATGACATTCAACCCTTTTTAATAAATTGTCAGAGGTAGTTGTTTACCAGTACATCAAAAGAAGATGTTCAACAAAAGAGGACAAAATGATATCTTTGCAGCTGTTGTTGTGTATTAGTTCTGAAGCCTTTAGGCACAAAATTAATGTCGTGCAAGGTTAACCTTTTCACTCCTGTAGGGTTCCCCATTGATGAGTAAAACTGTCTGGCGTTAGACAGAGTAAAATCTATAAGTGTCACTCTTAAGAATGAAAGGGTATAAGCAAAGTTCAAAGATTCCTAAAAGTTTTGGTTGGACAGTGGGGATAGTGATGGTTGTAGCTCCAAGATATTCTCTTTCCACGTCTTGAGAGGCAGTAGTCTGATGTGTGATGTTGTGTTGAGGTGATATCATTTGAACTGAAAGCTGAAAGGAACAAAATCTTAGATATAACAAACTACTGGTAATCATCAAGGAAAAGGTTGATTGGCCTTTAAAACCAGTAGGGTACATTTTTTTCCTCCTTGCATTGGTTGAGG
Source organism: Montipora foliosa (assembly GCF_036669935.1). Taxonomy (NCBI): domain Eukaryota; kingdom Metazoa; phylum Cnidaria; class Anthozoa; order Scleractinia; family Acroporidae; genus Montipora; species Montipora foliosa. The sequence continues at coordinate 52,101,623 of NC_090876.1, forward strand.
TTTCCTTGGTTATTGCTAAGTTAGTTATTTTTTACTTTTCCAGAACGTAATCTTGAGGATCATGAAACTGTTCTGACTGTGTTGAATACCTGGGCACCAGGCTCAAGTAACAAGTTATTATTCAGAAAGGATGCGAAACACTATCACTTCTTTGTACACACATCTGTGAGTTTATCCTGTGAATTTTTCCATAATGCAGCACCGATTGAGGACTTATTGTTCAGTCTACTGTTGTTTACAACTTTTAGCAAAAAAAGGAGTGTTAACAAAATTAATCGTAGGGGAAAAACTCGCGAATTAATTTTTTAATTTGCTGTATAGAGTTACAGAGTTGCTGTGAAATTTGCAGAAGTGAATTGTCACTGTCCCATGTTACTCATTCATTTGTTTCTCTACATTATTATTTTTTAATCATTACAGAATTATTTCCCCCCTCATTT
>NC_090876.1:52114562-52129562 GCF_036669935.1 Montipora foliosa
CACTTCTAACCACCAACATTTGAAGCTAATTGACATGTGTTGGTGTGCTCTGAATACTGTATCCGGTGTCGGCTGCGTGTTTGCGTCCTGAATGATTACCAACTTTCGTTACAATGTCTGTACAATTAATCAGATTAATTTGTAGTTGTATCAAAATGTTGCCCACATAGTGTCGACGAAATTCTCAGACATTGGTTATATTTAGGCTCTGCAGAAGCAAAAAACCATTTTGTCAAGCCTGCTTCATGTGTTCTTCGTATGAAATAATTTTCAAGACATGCGACCGATTATAACATCAAGTGCCCCCTCAAACATGGCACAATATCGAAAACTGCTTTGAAAATTTGCTAGGTGCAGAATAGAACAAAAATTATCTTTTAAGGCCTTTGCGCGTACTCGTTTCAATTTGGTGCATTTTCTCTGCTTTTACCTGCAACCGTGACGGCGTGGAATCCTTAAGGTTTATAATTATGTGGAGGACGCAAGCATATGTTGACGGATAACACACCATTAACACTACTTTCATTTTGAGGCAGTGAATGTTCATTTTAATTAGGGAACGACTTGGAACCGTCCTCTCATCCGTAATTTTCCCAAAACAGCCCATGCTGCGAGTCATAGACGGGCGCGAAACGCGAATGGACTGTAGACTGCGTGCGCACATACCTTAAACGGTACAGGACGACGTGTAAAAGATACGGAATGACAACGCCAGGAAGCAAGGATCAAATATGACATAAGCATTTTACTTTCTATTTTTACTAAGAAACGCTGGCACCGATCGAGTAATTGGATACTCCGCGCACATTTTAAACGTCAACAAGATGCGTTAGCCCTTCGTCAGAGCGAATGCGACTGGTCAGAGCGAATCCGTCTGACGAAGGGCTAACGCTCGAAACGTCATCTTTTAGAATCTCTGTACGGTGGCCAATTTACATTATCAACTAAGTTGATAAAACCAAATTTTTGTATACGACTTCCCCACCGGCGCAGCACCACATTCATTCACATGCCCTTCATTCATTCCTCATTCTTCATTCATTCCCCCTTACATAGCTAAGTATGTTTGATAAACCAAAGGAAATATCCACGGGAAGTCAGAATCCCGAGAGCAAAGTTCAAAACTGGTTTAAACACTCAAATTTCAGTTCAAAACAACTGGTCACGTGTGACATAGCTTGCCTGTACGATTTAGCTTCTCACTTCCTTGGTTCTGTTTCTGTTCTTTAGTTTGGAACACAGCTCCGAAAAAATTACGACGATATGCTGCGAAAAATTACCAAGCTTTCAAAGTATCGGGAGCAGCAAGCTTCGGAAACAAATCAAGAGGTAAAATTCAGTTTTTTACCCCCTTAAAAGACTGGAATCCTGCATATCGGTGTCTGGATAGTCTACGACCATCATCATTTCGCTTCAACCGAAATTATGCCTAGTGTGATAACCCGAATACTTACACTTCGTCCTGAAAACACTAAAGCCGTGTTCACATTAGGCCTCGATTACCACAAGGGGGTTGTTTGAAGTAATTACAGTGTGTAATTGCACAGAATGGCGAACACTTGGTGGTATGAGCAGACGAAACTTCTAATCGCTTTATGGAGCGAAGATTTGGATTTGTCTTCTTCTGTTCTCGGTTGTACCCAAAAGCCAAATGATGAACACCATTCATTAGGATGATACATATTAAGAGTTCTTTCGAAAGAGTGTTACTTTAGATGTGTATCTCTTTATCACAGAACATTGTAAGCGAAATTGGTGAAGAAAAAAAGTGTTTGAAGGAAGGTCAAGTAGCGATGGATTTTACTGGTGACAGGGGAAGACTCATAACGGACAGCAAAGTCATCCAGGAACTTGCCAACTCAAGAAACAGAGTGGTAAGTGCTAGTGACATTATGAAAAATTACTCTGTACATCGGTATGCACAAGAGAGAAATTAAGGAGCTGCATTCTTGGCTCACTTGACTCACTACAAATAACATGACGTCCCAAGTGACGACTCTGTTTACTGTCAGCTAACTGATCTTTCGATTCTGGAAGATGACTGCGCTCAGGTTGTTCACACTTCAGAAACCAGCAGCAACAGTCCTTCCTAAGATTTTTACTCACTCTAAGGGAAGTTTATGTACACGTGGAATGATAGCGCTCATGCAATGATTGTATCGACCGTGACAACGATCAGTCTTATGTCCACAGTTTTGAATTGGTTTATTGAACTAAACACTAGGAGAACTGGTAGAAAACCGACGAGAACGTGGAAACAACGTTTAAACGATGTAAACGCTGAAGCTAATGAAAACGATTCAACTAGACAAAAAAAATAAGAAAAAAAAGGCACAAGTTACATAAGCTTCTAAGGACCAAGTAACGACAGAACCGATGAAAGACATAGCAATACTTACAAACTATGGAGCTTCTTTAGGCAAGCAAACAAGATGAAATAAATGGAGTTCGCCGAGGAAAGCGTGTAACGACTTGGCTATTAGGGAGCTTAAGCACGCGCGTTTTTGAGACGCGGACGTCAACCGGAAGTGAGTTGTTTTCCATTTAAACTTGTCTTCACACAACCACATTCACATTGCTAAGTATCTTTTCTCCATTAAAGATGATTAGTATAAAATTCTAGGAGACGCCACTGTCCTGGCACTCGAAATGTTCTCTTCCGGTTGCCGTCCGCGTCTCAAAAACGCGGGTGCTTAAGCTCCCTAACAACAGAGAGGTACAACTTCCGGAAGGGAAAAACGAGATCTTTTAGATACGCCTATTTATGCTGGAAAAAATTGTGCGAAATCGCATATAAATTACATGTCTTTTACAGATCTAATAACAAAGAATGCACACCTAAAAAGGCGTTGATTAGGCGTGAAGCTAGAAGCTAATAACGAAGAACGCACACCGTAAAAGGTCATTGATTAGGCGCGAAGTAGTTGCTACAATGATAGTGTCATTGTTCCAAGCGTCAAATAACCACCTGCGCGAAACGTTCCTCCGTCTCCACTGCTGATTGGTTTAGTACAAGTTGTATGGTAAAACCTGATTGGTTTGTTCCTTGGGTTGATCCGAGGTTGTCGCGCGCGCCTCCTCCAATCGTCTTGGCTTTTGGCAGAATGGCGGTATAAGCCTTGTTTTTCATTTTTTGGTGGGGTATGGAAATGGTAGGATGGATTGCGAAACTTGTATTTGTTCCCAACAAATTTTCTAACCCTAACCAAGTGATTTTACTTTTACTTAGAAACTTAGCCGTCGCATGTCATCTAACAGCTTCATACCGACTGACACTGGTGTTGCAGGTAAAGTGCCAAATGTTTTCGAATCTACATCAGATTTTACTGTTTGCATGAAAGTTAGAAATTTCGAGGCAAATGAAAGGTATAGACAATATACAGGAGACAGGATCACATATCGTGCATTTTTACCTTTCGACATGCCCATCCGAAAAATTGGTTTTTGCCCTGAGCGGGAATCGAACCCACGCCTCCCTGATTACTAGTCGGGCATGCTAAGCCACTACACCATCAAGGCTACCACGCTGGCAACGCAGCAGATTAATGAGGTGACTTAGCAGCGTGAGGATCCCTAGGGCCCAACTTTCCATCACTTGAGTGTGTATCCTTGCCTCTAAAACCCCAGACAGGGTTTAGAACACATGAAAGTTAGAAATTTCGAGGCAAATGAAAGTTATAGACAATATACAGGAGACAGAAACACATACCAAAGCAAAATTGGTTTGGTGGCATGCCCGACTAGTAATCGATTCGATTCCCGCTCAGGGCAAAAACCAATTTTTCGGATGGGCGTGTCGAAAGGAAAAATGCACGGTATGTGTTCCTGTCTCCTGTATATTTTACTGTTTGCTTTTAGTAATTTGCCAAATTTTATCGTTGCACTTTTCAGGCAATTTCAGTCCTAGTAGTGAAAGCGAGGCAATTGTCACATGAACCTAGTTTAATGATCGAGCTCCCACGAGTCTCCTATAGCTCAGTGGTGGAGCATCCGAACTTGTAATCGGAAGGTCGACGTAGATTCAACTCGTGCCGAAAGGAGCACTCGGATTTTTCCGAGCATTCCCGAGTCATTATCGATAAAATGATACATTTCTTATCACAGCTTGGAATTTTGTATCAGAACCGTGGTATCACGGACGGATTACGAGAGAACAGTCACTTGGGTTACTGATGGAAGCTGGTGCTCAAGACGGGTAAGATTTCAAACGATTTCAAACTTAGCCACTATATAAAGACCTGTGTCTTACTGAGCAAAGTACGATGCATCTATTCAGCTCATGTGTGATCGCCAGATGGTTTTGGCGCGAATTTATCAATTGGTATAACTCACTCCATTCGGAAAAAATACCTCACTTTCCGAAAAAGAAATTGTATATGGTGAGCTGAACGGTTGGTCGTCTTCTTCAATCCTCAACCATTTGATCCTTATCGGGAAGTACTTTCTTTATAGTAATGCGCTTGAGGAAAATATAAAGTTTCAATTTTCAGACTATCTTAATTCTTTTTATGAAAAATTAAGAGTGGAAAAATACATTTCGGTCATGACAAATACCCAAACTGCTTTTGTCAAAAAATGGCATAGGTTACTCTAGTGGCATATTTTGGTGTTGTTAACTAACTGTTAGTCAAGTTAAGTGTTTGATCTGTAAATCTGTAAAGTGTATTTTGGTGCTTAAATATAATAAATAAATAAATAAATAAATAAAGACCTTTGTCTGGAAATTAATGTTACATTTGTTATCGTGATCAATGATCTTGACGTCATACTGTGACCGTTAAAAAGAAAAGAGCGCAAAAACTATACTACGGCCGGAAAACCTGACGGCCGCATTATTGGGAAGACCTTAGACAGCAATGACCAGAACCAGGTTGCTGACCAGCGGTTTTCGTTAAAAGAATTGTTGGCTGGGGGTGCTCAGTCTCGCGGGCTCAGAAAACCTGGTTGTGGTCATTGTTATTTAAGGTTTTTCCGCAATATTGTTGTAGAAGGCGGCAACACTACGGTCGCCACGAATACAAACCGATCCACACAAGATCGACACACATGGCTTTCCGTTTTGTGGATGCTCGTGTATGATTCATACAGGGACCCCGCAGCTTCCTTCCTTTTACGTTATAAAATGCTGACATGATTCAGTTCTTTTTCAAGTTCACGTCGTCCTAAACCGAGTTGTGCTTTTGATTTAATGTTTCAGTTTGTTTCTGGTTCGCCAGAGTTGCTCAGTGGCGGGTGTTTTTGTGTTGACATTTTGTATGAACCAGAGAGTTTACCATTGCCAGGTGGTCCAGGTATACTGATGTCTCTTGTAAATTCGTAAATTAATGCAAATACGTTATTATTGACTGACGCCGACCGGAAGTTTACATTTCGCATCCCAGGCCAGCAGCGACAGAGCTGCTCTGACCCTTTCCCTCCTAAGACAGATGTGAAGAAATGCGAATTCCGGAATCCAGCAAATGCGAGGCTTTAGAATCCGGAATCCAGAGCGTGGAATCCGCAATCATTTGCATGAAATCCAGAATCCTCAGATTTTGATGGATTTCAGGATCCCATCTCGGTGGAACCCGTGAGTTTGGAATTCCACGGGCCTGGATCCGAGGATCAGCTGGATTCTTTTACATTGGGTGACTAGTAGATTTCACTCCGTAGAACGCCAGACGGTTTTACTTGTCATTTGGGGCCCGCCTTGGGTGTGAATGAGTGAACAACATCTTGGTCCACTTAAAAGCTGTGTCCTCTTTAAAAGGAAAGTTCATAACTTCTGGCTGCCGTTGGATCCTCAAAATGTAGTTTTGTGGTAATTGTAATCTTTAATTTTTACTTTTTAAGACGTTTCCGGATGTGACCACAGCACACTTAAGTGCTTTCAATAGAATCATCCTAAAACCTAGCCTTTGAACGCAGACGTATTTCTGGAGAGAAACGACCGCCGGAAATACGTCTGCGTTCGCAGGCTACCAAAAACCTCAAGGTGGCACCATTTTCTTGGTCGAAGAAACGTGAACCCGATTTTTTCACCTGCTAGTTTTTACAGATTCTCGTTTTAGACTATGGTGCCCTATCTTTTTGATTCAAAGATAATATTGGAATTCGAAAGTGGAATAAATGGCACCTAGTTCGGCTGGCCAACACGCTCAAATATTACTGCTTTGTTTGTCCGACTGAGCAGTTTCCATACAGGTGGTCTTATCTTTGAGTTCGGCCATATGCACATTTAAGAGAGCTAGTATGGCGAGTTTTGGTCAGTACGAATCAGGCAGGCTACCCCGCCTCGCCTCGACCCAAGCCCCCATTCAGCGCGTACTCGTCCTTGTCCCCCTTGTGATCTTCCATGGGGAGACTGGTGCTATTCGGTTCACTCTTTCAAGTTTCAAGTGACATCCTCGATAGAAGTCTCCTCTCGGGGACTATTTATTACATAGGGCAACATCAAGCGCTTATTTCTTTCCTTAAGCTTACTTATTTGTGCCGACTAGAACTAACATAGTGAAATACAGAGCTTGGACAAGTAATTGTGGTTCCCTTCCTCCAAACCAGAATTCCTTCTTAGCCTTTCCCCATTTGAATGCACATTTCGTCTCAAAATGTGTTTTTTTTTTGCATGAATTACTCAGATTTTTTAATGTCGAGACCCAAAAACAGCATTTGTCGCAATGGGAAAGTCACTTCAGACAGATTCCAGCTGTAAATAAGCTTGATTTATCGTTTTCGATGGCTCGTCATGATGCGGTATATTTTTTTCGTGATAATACAAATATAAACAGTAAGTCTTCGGCTTACCTGAATGTGTCATGTTTTTGGTTTCAGGACATTGGTGAAGGCACACAGATATTCTTTAGTCTCGGCAAAGGACCAGCTTTCACGACGCTCCGTGAACTTATCCAGTTTTACCGACAGAAACCGTTGAATGGAGTCTCTCTTGCCTTGAGGACACCATGCCCTAAACCCTGAAGTGTGTGTGCCCACTATTCTTTTTCTAGGTAGTCAAGACAAACCCAGTTTTGACGTCACCTTAAAATATAGCTTTTCGCCATCTAAAGTCTTGTTACTTCATCTCGCTTATGTTTTGCAATGTGTGCGAAATGTACTCTTAACTGGATCGGAACGAACACGTGTGAATGATTCACTGTTGTATGCTCACGTCAAAAGCCTAGTGTGGTTATTTTAAGTTTCGTTGAAGGAAATCTGCTGAAATGCGTTGCTCAATGCCGGGGTGTGGCCTAATAGACGCGGTACATGCCACGCCACTACAGATGGTCCTGTCCCGTGATCCTTCATGTGCCAGAAACCGACCATCAGAGCTGGAAGATGCTGTGTTTTTGTACATATAACTACTGCCCAATCATTCAGAAGAGAGAACCCTTACTGATCAGTATTCGGTAGCTTGTGTTGTATTGTGTGGGCAGGTTTAAACTGTTTACCTGTCTTCGGTCGTTTCGACTTTGGTTCTTTTCATGGTCCTGTAGATTTTAACGAACCAAATAACTATATTTTGAAATGTGAAGGTTTTATTTATTTTATTTGTCAACGGAGAAGTGAACAAAGTTAATAAATGTAATTATATGTGATGATGGGCCTGCGTTCTTTGCAGATGAAGACCCACGGGCGCCGCCCAAGCTCATGGAAAGCCAACAAAAATATAAGGATTTGTATGGGAATCCCGATAAACGACCTGAGAAGATAATTTTACGAAAAAATGCTCAATTAAAAAGCCTAACTTTATTGCCATTGTGGGTCGCTTGCTTCCTGTGTGGTCTTTTTCCAGGGTTTGACGCGAATTGAGCCATTATCAGTTCCTCGGTTGTCAACGGTTATTTAACAATTATTCCATGGCTATAACCAGTCCAGTCCATGTCCAACAAGCGCGAATGGAATAATTGTTTTATTAAATTCCTTAAACTCCAAAAATTTGGAAGTACGAAGTTTGAGCGAGAAAATCCGAGCGAAATCGAAAAAACTTGATGAAGATGAGATGTTGTGTAATACCTTGTGGTCAGACAGACGTAGGCTCATCACAAAAACATTTCTTGCCTTTTCGCGTACTTCTAAACGTCGGAATTGATCCAGACTTTCCACAAAAAAAGTTTTTTTTTTCTTTTTTGGCCTTATTCAGAGAGAATTTCGCTTTCCAGCAAAAAAAAATTTAGCTTAGCAAGGCTTAACGCAATCATTTACCATGTAAGGTCAAACTAAGGTATATGAGCTGATAACGGAGATTGAGTGAACCAATCAGAGCACACGAAATGCATTATCCGGGGTGGAGAATTTAATAAAATAAAATACCAAGGCTGAACACTGAATTCTCAGGAGCCCACCAAATTCAAATATTCAAATGTTCCCACGGTTACAATTCCACCGTAGAATTCAAGAGCAAAGGTTTTTCTTTCATTTCAATCCGCTAGCCGCGCAATCGAAGCCCTGCCAGCAACGTGAGGCGGCTGTTAGTGTCCCAAACGAAACGATAAAACGATGGAAAAGACCCTCGATCGGACAGTTTGAACTCCACACGGTGACCGCTGAGTTTGTTGAATTGAGAATCTAGCTAAACATCTATGAGATTAGAAAACAAACTATGCGAACGCGTGAACCTGAATGATCGCAAATCATAATGATCACAAACGCGAAGGAAGTGGTTAATAAATATGATGCTAAGGCATCTTGTTGGGACTGCAATGAGTTTTACATTGGTGAAACGAAACCTCGCTTACGTGACCGTAAAAAAGGTCATTTCAAAGCACTCAAAGGGATCACTCAATCTTCATACAGTAAAAACAGGTCACAACATAAAATGGAACCATTTTCCAGTTTTAGCAAATGGTAGCTCTGATTTGCATTGTAAAACAAAGGAAACTTTATTAGTAGGTGACCTTAAACCAGCGATAAACAAAAACGTTGGCAGCGAAAAACTGTGGCTTTATTCAACGGTCAGTTTTCACTGCTATCTATTTATCTTACTATTTTTATCTTATTCTCTCTAGTTACCAGTCTTCTTAATTTTATATATATCATATTTGAATTTGTTCAACCGCCACTTCTGAAGATGTATGTTGTAACATACGAAACGTCAAGTCAAAAGTAAAATGCGCTTTATCATTATGTTTGTAGCCGCTGTTTGTTATTATTATTATTATTATTATTATTATTATTATTATTATTATTATTATTATTATTATTATTATTATTATTATTATTATAAGGTCGAACACGTTTGTTGCCGACTATTGCTACGTCATATCCAAGATGGCCCTCTCCAAGTCATAAAAGAGGCAACTTCAAAGGGCTATTGTCACATTTTAACAGGAAACTGGACAAAACGGCAATTATTTTCGAATTCCTAGGGAAAAGTTTTAGTAATTTAGAGAAACTTTTTCTAGACCGTACTTTCCCTTTAAAGATCCAATAAAACACCATTCGCGTTACATCATACTGTGTCCACCGGATAAAATCTACCTGAATCTACGCATTTCTACTACCCCCTGAAATCTACCAAAGATACGCGCAAAAGACTTTAGGGAAAAATACAATACTTAGCAGGGTAGTGGAAGGAAAGACCTATTTGCAATTTTTCCATTTTCCCGACACGGGAAACGGAGAAATTCAACCCAGTAATTAATTTTCCTTTTACCTCATTTAACAGTAATTTAGCTAATACTAATCTAACTGCTGCAATCTTAGGTCGCTCGCCTAGACCAGCGTTGACTATTTTCGAGCGGAAATGCTTTGTAAATTTGAAGTGTGACAGCGCCCTTTCGAGGCAGGATCTTGCATCCCCCATGGCCAACAGACCGGGGGAATGGGACAGATTGCAGACCGCACAGTGCAGACGAACAGACTGCCTACGAATAAATGATAAACAGTATTTAAGTTTAACCACACATTTTAAAATGGTTAGCTTTCAATAACTGTGATTTAGGGCTAGTCTGTAAGTGTCAGACAACAAAATCAGTGCGGGTACGCTCGAAATAGACTAAATAAATAAATAAATAAATGGATAGAAAACTTTATTTATCCACGGTAGTTCTATCTTTATTACAAAAGTACCCTGTTCTACTAGAAGCCGTGCATTACAATACAAATTACAATAATAATGTAAAAATTAAGAATAAAGCCATAAAGATTATCAATTACGTTAAGCATTTGCCCGTGCAGATAGTAAACGAATTATAATTTTGGCCTTAAAACGATCAAAGGAAGTCTCCTGCTTTGAACTACATGGAAGAGCATTCCATACTTTGACTCCCGAAAATACGAAACTGTTTTTGTAATTCTAGTTTTGGGTAGTACAAGATCAGTGTTAGAAGATCGAAGGCTATAGATAGATAGATAGATAGATAGATAGATAGATAGATACATACATACATACATACATACATACATACATACAAGATTGTAGGTTGGTAGGTAGGTAGGTAGGCAGGTAGGTAGATCGATAGTTAGCTAGATAGATAGAAAGATCGAGATCCATAGATAGATCGATCGAGATCGATAGATAGATGTTGGATAGGTAGATAGATACCCCAACCTCTTTAATTTTTGTCCTCGATGCAAGTTTTCTGGACCTGTTTCTTTCAATCGACTTATTAAACCTTCTAGGCTATAACTTGAGATTAAGTTTTTAGACGTCCCTCATTTTCCACATTTCATAGGGGCTTACTTTAATACTACATGGGGTCCACTGTACTTCTGCTTTATAAATAGAAAATATACTGCAAAGGTTGGTCAAGACAAAGTGAATATAGGCGTTGTTACAATATTTCGGCTGGCCAATACCAGCCTTCTTCCGGTTTATTGAATGGATAAACGCTTGTTACAAGATCTTTATATTTACCGGAAATGACATAAAAAGGCTACGTGATGTGTAAAATTAATAAAAACGGAAATGCATAAAAAAGAGGAAAGATAATAATACATGATAACAAGGTAAAATAAACAAAAGAAAATAAAAAGGTAGCTAAACTAAATTACATTTCATCTCTTCTGTTAAGGCCTGCAGGCTCCAGTGTTTTTCCTCTGTGTATGAGAAATGCCTCACGAGCCTTTCTGATGGAGTCACGACTAGTGTGCAGTTGTTCGAGCGGTATAAGGGACGTGCGGCCAGCCAGGGTATGTTTTTCGGGATTTTTGTCTTGAACAGGGTATCGAATTTATCATTTTTTGTCTTAATCAGGGTATCGATTTATCAATTTTTGTCTTAAACTGGGTCAAATGTCGTAAACAGGGTATCAAAAATCGGAATTCTGTCATAAAATGGGTAGGAAAATCAGCGATATTTGTCTTAAACAGGGTCAGGGTATGAGGGGCCGCGCCGCACCTCCCCAACCAGGGATACATCGAGTACCCCCCTCCCCCCCCTTCCGGGACTGAAGATTACATTTAGTGCACTGAATCATGTAAATAACATTAGGGGTTTCACAAGTAATATGTGATTTGATTTTAAAGGTTTGCCCAGTACTATAAAAAGTGTATTGATTACGGCCATCCTCTATAAAAGGACAGGCGGTGCAAATAGTTTTATTGCACCGAAACGAGCCCGATGGAGACCTACAATAGATTGGTCGGTGTTAGTAGGTTCCGGCAATTTAGCTCTAACTAGAATGTCACTAATGTTTTTACAACGCCGGTAGGCTACTAAAGGGAGATTAGTAAAAACATTTTTACAGCGACCAGATGAATAAAGCACGTTAGAGTGTTCGTGAATTATACGGGATATGTTAGGTAAAGCGGGATTATAGGTAATGACGAACGGAACAGTGTCTGTCTGTTGTTTAGGTTTGGGTTTAAGAGCGTCGTTCCGAGAAATGTCAGAAGCACGTCGTATCTGGGTTTTAAGGAAATTAAGTTCGTAACCTCGATTGACAAGGTAGTCCATAAGTTCCTCTGAACGTTGTTTGTAAGTGTCATTGTCGGAGCATATCCTTCGAAGGCGAAGTGCAAGGCTATATGGAATGGAACGTTTAGTGTGGGTGGGGTGGCATGAGGAGATAAGTAAATATTGATGTTTGTCAGTGGGTTTAGTGTAAAGGTCGGTTTCTATGAGACCATCCTTGAGTGAGACCATCACATCAAGGAATGGCATATTTGTGAGGGAATGCGAACAAGTGAATTCAATGGTGGGATGAAGGTTATTGAGATAATTGACAAATACTTTCAGTTTATCTGAACCTTCAGTCCAAATAACGAAAATATCGTCCAGAAATCTGAGCCACGTATGAGGTAGATACAATGCGTTAGTGAGCGCGTCATGTTCGAATTTTGCAAGAAAAAGGTTGGCAAATGAAGGAGCCATTTTGGTGCTCATGGCAGTCCCGTGTTTTTGTAGGTAGTGTTTGTTGTTAAATGTGAAATTGTTCATGTTGAGGATGATCTGTATGAGGTCACAAAGAGTTTCCGTGGGGATGTGCTTATCGTTGCGTTTGCGAAGGAAAAAGCGGCAAGCCTCAATACCTTCACTGTGAGGGATGTTGGTATAAAGAGAAGTGACGTCAAGCGTGACAAGTATGGCATTGTGGGGAAGTGTGTTGATTGTGTTCAAGTTGGCAAGTTTGTTAAGAAAATCAGTAGTGTCTTTAACGCAAGACGGAACAGTATTAACTAATGGTTTTAGGTAGTAGTCAACAAACTGAGAGATACGTTCTGTGGGGTGGTTGTTAGCAGAAACTATGGGTCGTCCAGGATTGTTAACTTTATGGATTTTTGGGAGTATGTAGAAACGTCCAGGTCTGGGGTCGTTTTGTACAAGGTCCTGTTTTGTTTTTAGGTCAATAAGTTTGTTGTTGAACATGCGTTTAACGTATTCAGCATTCAGTATTCAGCGTTCAACGTATTCATTCTGCTTTATGCCTGGGTATTTCTTAGAACTAGTTACCAGTCAACCTCGTCTCCAGGGCGCTTTTTCCTGGTGGGACGGGTCCCACCCAAAGCCCCCAAAGCCAGGGAAAAGCGCCCTGGGGACGAGGTTGGGTTACTAGTATCAAGACCCCAGGAGTGATTAGTCTCAGAGTGACTCTGGGAGCGATTCCTTTGGCGGAACGTGTGGAAGTGTTGTTACTCGAACATAGAACGGAAAACATGAGCTTTAACTTCGAAGAAATAGGAAAGAGCTTCGCTAAAGTTTACTATGACGCATTTGATAACAACCGGGCAAGTCTGGTCCATTTATATGTAAGTTTCTCCTTGTTCTGCTGTACCTCAAGTCATCATTATCCAAGTTAGAAACTTTGAGTGGCTAACGATACGATTTCATGCTAAAAAGTATGACAAATTTGGGAGTTTAGTGTGTGTCAATTAACGTTGTCATGATACAGCTTTGTTTGAAATCGTGCGTGGAATTGTCATTGGAAGCCTTGAACCAGAACAAGTAGCCGCACGAGAACGAAAATTGGGGTGGAACGCATTTGAAAAGGATTAACAAATCAAGTAAACATGCATCTAGAGTCATCCCCTTTTATATACAGTCTGTATAAATCCCATGCATATAGCTGATGTTAAAGTGAATTCTTTTTCACCGTACTTGAGTGATGCATTCAATAACTGAATTTACTGTACCACTGAATCTAAATAAAGGGACAAAATAGTGTTTTTTCCCCTCCCCGCAAAAGTACCGTCGGACAATACAGCAATATATGATTGTGTATGTTTGCTGCTTAAATCAGTGTTGGGCATGAGAGGAGTACATTGTCTTCAAAGCTGAAAAAATTAATATGACATCAATTACTTTTAAGAATGAAGGCTCCATGCTGACTTTTGAAGGAGATCAATTCGCTGGAACAGAAGGAATCATGAAGAAGTTATTGGTAAGTTTTATGCCATATGCTAAAATCTGAATCTGTCAAAGTTGCAATTGAGTTAAATAAGGAATGGGAATGAAATTTGATAAAGTATTAAGTAGATCCTAATGCTGGTGTATTGCATTCATACTCTTGTAGAGCATACGCATGCATGTTGTAGACTTTTTTCTTTTGTCATCGGGATCTCTCAGATCTTCTCAGATTCTTAGGTAAATGTGGAACAATACTGCTCTCTGCATTTGTTTGAATTTGCTGATTATCCAAGATGGCCATCAGACCAGTGGTCACAACTTATCTCGTAAGAGTTTCTTTCAGATTTTAAACTTCAAAAAGGCTCGGTTGCTGCCTCTGAGAAATACTAATAATTTTAGTTACTGTATCAAGCCTTTTCAGCAACTTCATGTTCACTTATCATTTCTCAGCATTTCTTGTAATCTTGCAAAGCTAGTTCATGATGGCAAATTGCTTGACATAGTTTAATGTCAAGTGAAGCTATGATCTTCACAGTTATGAACACAATTTTAGCAAGGTCATGGGTTCAAACCCTGTTGAAGTCCTGGATTTTTCAGGCTTCTCTATGCAGTTGCTATTAATTACATTCATAACTGCAAGGATTATAGCTTCAGTTGATTTCATATATGATTCATTTCACATACCATGTCGTTCATTGATTCATTCATCATGGGAACATTTGAACCCACAAATGACCAGCTCCCAACATCAGTGGCTTCATAGCTCAGTTGGTTAGAGCATCACACCGGCATCGCAACGTCACTGGTTCAATCCCCTTTGAAGTCCTGGATTTTTCAGGCTTCTCTCACAAATGCTAAAATTGTGTTCAAAGCTGCGAGGATCCTAGATTTACTTGATTTTTTATCTGCAGTTCAATATATGAATATTCACTTCATATAAATTGATGAGATATGATGAGAAAAATATGTGTTAAAGACTGGTTGCCTGGCATGTGATCAATTTCTTCCTTTTGACAGAACATCACAACCTTCCCCAGAGACTGCAGAAATCTTAGTGTTTTTACAATCGATTGTCATAAATCTGTAGCTGAAAATTCGAAATTCAGAGTTTTATACAACATATGCACGGATTGCATACATGTGGGACTATTGATCTCAGGTGTCCTTCAAATGACATTTTTTCCACCCCTCTTCACGCACTGTTGAGCTCGCTCTGTGATTTGAAAAATGCTGATCAG
>NC_090876.1:52134562-52154562 GCF_036669935.1 Montipora foliosa
TATTGGCTTCAAGGCAGACATAAAGTTTGCTTCATCTTCTTTTTCGTAGCAAGTTTAAGCGTGTACTCTGTGCATCTGACAGCTTTTCACAACAAAAGGTTACTGCATGAAGCTAACCCCTGTCCCACAGGGTTAGTATCTGGATGGGAAACCTCAAAATATGTGACTTGCTATCAGACAGAAAATTCTATTTTAACACTCAAAAATGCAAGCTAAGCAAGGTACAGATTTTCCTAGCCTGCTTCATGCAAAACAAATATTGATGCTAAAGTAAATAAATATTGATACACAGTTTTTAGGAAGAGCAGAAGGAAGTTTTTAGGAAGTGTAAATCAAGAATAAAAAAGTTGCCATCAGCAACAAAATTTGCGACATGAAAACAACATCAAATTCGTGCCGCAAACATAAAAAGTTACTATGATCAGTGAAAAACTTTTTGGGAGATTTTAGTTACGTTCAATTTTTCTATTGTACTTTTGGCTGCACAAATAAATCGCAAAATTGACAGTTGTAAGTTTTAACTTGTAGCCAAAAGTAGGTGGAAAAGTAGGATTAGTTACAAGTGCAGGAAATCATTTTGACACAATTTGGAGACTGCTGTTCAAGAAATTCACAAACAAGTCACTTATGCAAGCCAAGCAAACATATTATGGGAAAGCTGTTCACAAATTCTTGTGACTCGTTCTTGATAAGCCAGTTCTCTGTGACGTAACAAGCACAAATAGGCGTCAGTTCTTTCTTTCTTTTTTCCTCAGATTTTGAAAGCGTGTTCGCTTAAAACCCCACTGGCAAAAGTTTGAGCTTTGATTTTTATCCAAAGGCTGTTTATTTTGAATGTAACATTTGGATTTCATGGTCCGCCATTACTCAAGTTCAAAACTGACCAATTGGACCCCAGAGGGTTGGATCTAGGAAAAAGTGACGTCATTGACTCGCTAGCTTAAAATTTCAGCGTGTAAACGCAACTTATTATATATGCAAAACATGAGTTTACAAATCGGAAAGCCCGAAACTCCCGTGCTGCATATTAATTCGGCCGCGTACACACATTGCATTCTTAAACCAGCGAGTCTTTGACGTCATTTTCTCCTTGACCCATCTCTCTCAGGATTTTAAAGTTAGTAATAGTAAAGTCTCTGCTTACAAGCCAGAAGGCTCATCAGGCCGGCACTTATCTCCGGTTTCATTAGCATGGAGCGACTAGGAGTATTTCTACTCCCCCCTGGATGGGATGCTAGTCCATCGCAGGGTTACCCCCAGCATTTTGCTGGTACCCATTTATACACCTGGGTGGAGAGAGGCACCGTGAGAGTAAAGTGTCTTGCCCACGAACACAACACAATGTCCCCCCCCCAGCCAGGACCCAAACCCTGACCACTCGATCCAGAGTCGAGCACTCTAACCATGAGGCCACTGTGCCTCCCACAAAGTTAGTAATGGCAGACCAACAAATAACAAAATTCCAGTTAAATTAAACAGGTGTCTTTTAAAAAAAAATCAGAACTTAAAACTTGGGTCACTTAGTGTTTAGTTAATTAACATAGTTTTGAAATCCAAAGAAAAAGAATTATTTTTTGGTCGTAGTAGCACTTTAAGTATGGCATTTTAAATCAAAACATTTTCCCCTTGTTTGGTATTAGGGTTAGGGTTAGGGTTAGAGCATTAATTTTGTTGATGTGAATGTATGTACATGTATTCATTTTTCCTCAGTGTTTTCAGTGTACTCATTTGCATAAAGTAGTGTCTGTACCCCTAAAATTGTGCTAAATTCTGCTGTATCTCAAAAACTGGAAGTGAATGTGCAAAAGTATTTTATGTCATTATTTATGAGACAATGGTCTTTCAAAACCTGCAGGAAAAAGAGGTATGACAAATACCCTAACCCTAACCCTAGTGCTTAAAAAAATTAATTTAACTGAGATTTAAATGGAAAACAGCAGCTGGATGGCAACCTTTGCCATCCAGCAGAGAGTTCTTTTACATTTTTCAAACTTTCAAACCACTCTAAAATCATCCACTTACATGCAAAAGTCAGTGGCCTCCAAATTGACATTTCTTACTAATTAAGTAATGGTCCGGCTAAGAAGCAGGCAGAAAACAATAGCCCTCGGCAATAGGGTCAATAATTTTGTGGTGCTAATTGGCGCATAGAGCAAAAGCCAAATTTCACCAAGATACAGATAATAGGGGTAGGGAAAAGACAAGGCCTAAAAATGAGGTTTTTTTAAAATATGTTCTTAGTTTTTTCGGTTTTTTTTTGTATTAGCCAATGAGATGAGCCGATTTAAATGGAATTAACACTTAACTGTTCGCACCTTTTTAATGAGTTTTGCCGTACTCTTGCCTACCTTTTAGCTGGTCCATTACTTAATTTTCATCCCGCTCTTTCCATTTCTAGCATCTATTTTGTACCACAACCACTTTTTATGATCAACAACTGAAGGTCATGTGACATGGTCAAGCAAAAGGCCTATTGGATAGACCATTATAGATATAGGGGTTTAGTTTCTAAGGAAACTACAATTGAGATAATAAATCTTTGTTTCAGGGTTTGCCTTTCAAAAGTGTCAAACATGTTTTGACGACAATTGACTGCCAGCCAACGCAACAAAATGGAGTATTAGTTTTTGTACTTGGGCAACTAAAGGTATTTGTTTTGTTATTAGTCAGTCTTAACCCTAGCAGCGATGCTACAAGTTGCAAAATTACACTTCACCTTCTTGGGATTCGAACTCGGTATCTCTTCCTTCAGAGGCAATCACAATGACCACTAAAGCATGGAAGACTACGTGATCGATTTATGGGCAAATATTTATTAAAGAATTATGTGCGTGACAGGAACAAGTTTTCTTGTTTTCGTTGCACTTAATGCAATGTCTGGTTATTGTATGACTGTAACAGATGTCATAATTTTATAATTCTCCCAGTATTGTTAAGAAAGAGTATTAAATAATTTTAAATATCATCATAGAGACTTGCAAAGCACCTGTTCCTTGTACATTGAAAGGGGAATTGTAGATACAGTGGGTATTGGTAGTTAGAAAAGCTGTTCTTTAACGGGAGTGTCTCATCAATTTTGCAACCTGTTGTAGCTTGGTCCTAAGTGCAGAATACCCAGCCAATTATTTCAGTGCCATTGAAGGAGATTAACTCTTACTGTATTGACATGTTTGTAAAAGGAAATTAATGCCACCAAAATGCTGACAGGAGCAGTCAGAAATGGCTTGGTATTCTGAAGTAGCTCTGCCCTGTGATTACACTAAAAACCTGGGCTTGGTTCTTCAAAAGCCGGTTAACGCTGATAATCCCAGATTAAAAATTAACCAAGGAGTTTAAATCTCCACTCCCAAATTCTGTTCAATGCTGACATTCGGCAAAACTTTACATTATAAGAAGTCAATCTTGAAAAACAAAAATCAACAAAAGAAACTTTCACCAAAAAGTAGAACATAAAACAAAAAATTACGCTAATCCTGGATTAAGTTAATCGGCTTTCGAACAACCGGGCATTGGTCTAATAGGAGGCAGAGCTCAATGGAGCTAGTACTGTAGGCAGAGTTTAATGGACACCACCCAACAGAGACAAGTAAATGGTTAAAAAAAGTCAAAAATAATCTGTTTCTGCAAATTTGGATGACAATTACTTATGGAATCTGATCAGATATGTTCTTTTCTTAAAGAAACAGAGAATTTAAATCTTAGTTGTTGTGAAGAAAAAGAAGAGCTGGTTTTAGGTGTTGTACATGTATCTTCAACAGTGTTGGAACTGAAACTGTTTGGTCTCATGGGTTATTGGCAAAACAAGAATGACTTGTATGCCGGGGAAAGGACTTGCATATGACGGGTGTAAATTTCAGATTTTGGTCTCACGTAGAGTGTATGGGTAAATATGTAGCCGTGAAGGTCTTGTTTAGGGTTTCATGCCAAGAAATCTTTTCTTCATGCGTAGAAATATCTATTTAACCCATTGACTCCCAGGGGTTCCCCATTGATGAGTAAAATCGTCTGGCGTTAGACAGAGTAAAATACTAAGTCTGGCCAGTTTCGGCCGGTTTGGATGTCAAAGGGTTAAGTTAAAATTTCTGACGATCAGCCCCACCCCTTCTTTTCCAGATCTCCCCCCCCCCCAGTTCCTTCCTGGGCTTGCATGAAAGCTTCCAGCCAGTTAAAGAATGATGTAAGGAATCTGTTTAATATGAATTTAAACTCAACCCGTAGTTTTTAATTTCTGCAGACAGATGATGACCCTCCTCATGGCTTCAGTCAGACATTTCACCTTATACCAAGTGGCCCTTCCAATTATGTAGTCCTTAACGACATCTTCAGATTATCTCTCCACCATGGATAAAAATAAACTCACAATTACTTTAGTCTGAGGAGAGAGAAGTGGATGTGATCAATATTATTTGTTTTAGCCACATTTGTCTAAAAAGCAAGGATGAAGGACACAGGTTGAAGCGTTAGGAGTCGTGCACTTTAATGTCATCATGTCTGTTGTCACTTTCTCAAATATCCAAGTCTGAAGTCTCTAATATTGTAACTTCCTTGTCTCAAACAAGATGCGCAGACTTGTATGAACAGTTCATCAGAAAGACCATCAAGTTTGGCTTGGTGAAGCAACATGATTCAACTGGTTAGGTGTAGCATATCATCATTAATTAAATTGCTGGCTAATTTTGGGGAGCTGAATGCATAAATTTCATAATTTTTTTTTCTTTTTTCAAGTGATGGTTATTTTTATTAATTAACCCATTGACTCCTGGGGGTTCCCCATTGGAGAGTAAAATTGTCTTGCGTTAGACAGAGTAAAATACTAAGTATGGCCAGTTTAGGCTGGTTTAGGGATGAAAGGGTTAAAGACAAATTTTGAGCCACATGTGGTACTTAAATGCTGCAATAACTTGTTGAAAGCTATCCCAAAAAAGGACTAAGATATTAAGTTCTTTCCTTCAATTCTTGTTTTTAACATGCCATTATAAAAGTTATTTTCCAGTTATTGCTCAAAACGTGGTCACAATTTAATAACCTATTATGAAAAAGAAAGTTATGACATTTATGCACAGCACTCAGATTCAGTTCTCAGAAAACAGCATTTTTGTATCTCTGTGTTACAATATGGTGCCCAAGAAAGTGTTTTGTGAACATATCTTAGAGTATTTTTTATTGATTTGTAAGCAGTTCTCCTGTTATTGCAAAACATTGTTTCAAATAAAGTTTTAATCAACATTGTTGCAAGTACAGATGTTTAGGTGTAATGTGCTTGTGTATAGGATGGGAAACTTGTTGCTTGGCAACGGGTGAAAGGACACCTGAAAAATCATAGTCCTAGACAGGATTCAAACCTATGAATTAATCCTCTTTCTTGGGAAGTCCTGAAAATCTGTTACTGGACTTGAGAAGGTGGAAGATGGAAACAATGAAAGAGTGGGGAGGAAAATATGTACCATGGGGCTTGCTAAAGGGGATGGCAGGTGGGACATTATAATGGCTCTCACACAGACACCACAATGATTCTCTTTGTGTTCACTTATCAACTGTACAAATTGCTGGCTTGCTAGTGATTAACATTGCATTGATAGCTTGAGGAAAGGGATGTCACACCTGTGTTTTTCTTGATATAAATTTTTTAACTCTTTCAAAATTATAAATTATTGTGTGAAAGATGAAACAACAACAATGATATTAAGGGCGTGTTCAATTGACCCTATTCCGGAATAAGAATATGTGGCGTGGTGATTAAAACGGTATGTTTGGCCCGTTTCGAAGAAGCAAGGATAAAAATATGTTTAAAATAGAATTTTAGCCAATGTTTGACAATTTTAACGTGAATCTCCACAAAAACGAAGGATTTCTAACTTATATTCCATGTATTCCTATTCCGGAATACGGTGAATCGAACGCACCCTAAATGTAAGGAGAAATGTACATTGTAGACTCAGAAAAATATCCGAGTCCCAGATGGGATTTGAACCCACGATCCCTCTGTGATCTAGTCTCCAGTAGATCAGTGGTTAGAGCATCCGACTAGATCACGGAGGGTCGTGGGTTCAAATCCCATCTGGGACTCCGATATTTTTCCGAGTCTTCATTTCTCCTTACATTTAATATCAAAATTATAATTATAATGCTCAGAGAAAGAAAGGAAATCAAAGGAGACAGCAAACCAAAGTAGATGATATATTTTCAAAGTAGAAATGGTACCGGTAATAGAAGCCTTAAGTGACGCTTAAACCACAGTTTGATTTGATACAAAATTACAGTTTTCTTAAAGACAAGCAAAGGGATTTACCAGTACTTCACTGATTACAAAAATGATATTTTTGAAAATAATCTTCACCATGGTTTTTGAATCACTTTACACATTAGGCACAAGGGTGTTTAGAAGTGCTTTAATTAAGTGATTAATGGCTATCACAGATTGATACCATTTGCACTTTAAATTAAGTACTGTACAGGAATTTGTTTTTGTGCCCTTTTGAAAAAAAATGTTTAAATATTATAATAGGACTGCACTTAAGAAAATAATTTTGATAGCCAAACTTAATTCAAGTACAACATAAGAATTCTCATTAATTTTTATATAAAAATCTTTGACACAAATTCATTGTCTGATGACTGTCGAGACGTCTATCTGTATGTATGTGCTGTACTGTCAGCAGGTACAAGACCAACTGCAAAAATGAAAATAATGAGTAAGTACCAACTTGAAGAAAAAAAATAAGATGCAGCAGTGTGCAAACTCATTGAATTTTAACTGAAAATCTGATTCTAATGTAGATACCCCATTTTGAACAGTCTAGTGCATCAGGTCTGCCTTTTGATGTCACTGAGCTTGTTAAAACTATAAGGTGCATGGTTTACTGTAACTATTTAAAGCCTTTAGTGTCAGTAAAAAATTAAAGGTTAGTTTATTCAGGAAATTTTCAAGTGAATTATCTGTTCAGATCACTCCAAAAGCGTGTAAAAGTAAAGCATGAAAATAACACCATTCCAAGAAACTCGTAGAAACTTGTGCGTCAAGAATTGATTCAAATGGTCATTTTTTTTATGAGGAGGGAGGGGGTCCTTTTGATAAGTGGCATTTCTTCATTCTCTGAAAATTATTGTTGTGTTACATGTACCAGCTTTAATTTCTACCACAAGGTGTGCATATTTTTCGAAACCAATATTTTTCTCTAAAATTACAACTTCTAGTTTCCTTACGTTTTTGCTTTCTTGCAAAATCCTTTTGTTCTTGGCTGAGTGGGGCACCTGCCCCTGGCCTTCCCCACATTCTGTCCATTGTTTTCAAATGCTGTTGGACAAAAAGTAATCAAAGAATAATGACTACAATCATTGTGAAGCAGGGCAGAGTGCATGAACTTTTAGTAGGCAGCAAGGTCAAATGGCAAAGGCGTTGGATTTGCATGTTTGAGGTTTCATGAGTTCAAATCCTTCGACGACCACTTTATTGCACTTCCACAATAAAAAAAGCACATACTTTATTCACCCTGAGATTAAAGTTGCGAATAATTTATCTGGGTGCATGCCCCACCAATTTGAAACCAATTGGCCAAACTGCTCTCTTGGTAAAACAAATTTTGGACCGCTGTGTTCAAAGGAGATTGTGCATTCAACTCTGATATGACCAAAGCCCAGATTCTTTGAATAAAAAATTCTGCCTTTGCAGTAACTAGAATTCTTGGCTAAGGTTGGTAAATCATAAGACCTATCTCACAACCCTTTTTAATTTTGTACACACTGTCACAAAGAGTAGTGCATACCATACGTAGTTATCCATGTTGTTGAATGGCCTAAGGGTACAACACCTCCCTAAAAGTCCTGACTCCCATTACATTAATTTTTATTTTTCACGTAACTATATGCAAAACCACTTAAGCTCACAATACTAACATTGTTGGAAGTCACCAAATGGCTTCTTTCTGATCCCACAGATAATTACTTGCAGGTGGCATAACAAAAGCAGCATTTTATCCTCACATATTTTAAGGGAAGACTGGTCCATTAACTGTAGCTGTGTGAATATTTGACTCCCCTAACCCTTGATAGGAGATGGCTTGTTCCCTTTTCTCTTTAAATATTTGCTTGTCTTCCCCAAATAACTTTCAAACTTGTTCAGTTTTTTTATCCATGAAATAATATTGTTTATGTTCTCTATTAAGATATTTTGTCATTGATCCCCTGTTCCCCAGTTGAAATTAGGCATGCTCCATTTTTCCCCAAAACCCCTGGGAGAGCCTCACAGCTCTTTGTGAGAACTAAAATTCACTAGCCCTAAGCCCTAAGATTCAACCTTTGGGTTAGCCAAACCTATGTATCTCTCTATTTTCAGAATGCCACAAGTTTTTCGGGTCTGCACACCCTGTTTAAAATGGCCAATCAGAATATAATTATTGTCAAACGAGGACAAAAATAGCACAAACAATGTATGCAGATAATTGTGCAAATTTACTCCTGGACCAGTGTTTTAATCTCATCATTGTATAAAAACAAACACTGTGCAACTTTATCTAGTGATTATGGTTGTCAATCCAAAAGTAATTGGCCTTAGCTGATGCAGTGACCTTGCCAAGTACTTTATTATTATGTTATGAGTTATTTTGTATTTTTGTTCAGGGGGGGGGGGAAGTTAATAAAATTATAACAATAACTGGACCACATAATTATTTAACCCACTACTGCAAGAACATTTTTGTACCTCGACAGACTTGATTCTTTGTTCCTCTGCACTCTTTTTTCGCTGTAAATCCCTCCAATGAGCTTGGGTTTCGAGATCCACATGATATTGATAGCTCTTCTCATTTTTTGGCCTCCTTATATTTAGGGCCTGACTCACAGAAAAAATAAAATTTCCAAATTGTGAGAACTCTTCACAGGAATACAGTAGAACCCCGCTCTACGGACACCCCCTTAATACGGGCAGTTTTGTTTGTCCCGACAAAAAGCTCATATATTTTCTCTAAAATTAACCCGCTTTATACGGACACCAGTTAACACGGACAACGGACACTTTTCTGTGTCCCAAGTCATATATTGTCAACCCCGCTTTACGGACACTGGTTATCTGCACACTGTCTATTTTCATTGTCATAATTATGTGATAATAATTATTGTAGACATTGTACCCTGTTCAAATAATGACAGATTTTTATGGGTTAATAATATTTTATTACTAAAAAGTGTGACATATTTGATTTTGAACAGCCTGTCTTTCTTCCGGTGTTCACGTACATGTATAATCCTTTCATAGTCCTGACATTTTCTCTGAGAGCCCGCTTAATACGGACACCTGGATAATACGGACACTATGGCCTGTACCCTTGGTGTCCGTATTAACCGGGTTCCACTATAGTTCCATTTCAAGAATAGTAACTGTTAAACTGCCTTGCGCAAAATTATTTTAGCTCTAGTACCTTCCTGTATGTAATAAATTTCTCCACTTTCCCCCAAAAAATTAAGTTTTCTTGTGCATTTATCAAGGAGCCAGCTTCACCAAAACCGAATGGGGAGGGTAGTATCTCTTGTTGAATACTATATTTCATTATTGGCTGTATAGTGTGGTACTTCCTACTGTTTTCTGCGCCAAATCCATTGTTATCTTTGTTCGCTGAATTGTTCTTTTGCACAATCCTAAACCCCATTCAGTGAGGTACGACAAGACCCAACCGAATCACCATTAAAATAATGGGGAACCAAAATGTTAGTTGACTGTTGCCATTACATTATCTCACTGTGCGTGTCTCAACCACTAAATTGTGATATTGTAAATGGCAATCTGGGTGGTGGGGGTTGTGAGAGGTAAGTGGGAAGGTAGGGGGGAGGGGCCAACTAGAACAGGCAGGTATTGAATTCAATATCATTTTTGGCAGAAAATGGGATGCTAGGGAGAAATCACTAAAAAAGGTGATTTCTTTTCTCTTGACTGCAGCCTATTGTTTTAAACATGACTTCTTTGTATATATAGAACCTTATTAATCTTGTTCTCCAATTATTTATATTCGTTCACAAGATCGAGCCAACTGCCTCCAGTCTAACTTAATTAAAAAGTTGGCACATGCAATGCAAAGATTGTCATATTATACATGAAGATTCAAATAGTCTAAGTTCAAGGCACTGACTATTAAACTGACTTGGACTGCAAGGATGGCGTAGTGGTGAATTATTAGCACTCGCCTCTCACCAATGTGGCCTGGGTTCAATTGCGGACTCGTTGCCATTTGTGGGTTAAGTTTGTTGTTGGTTCTTTCTTTACTCTGCTCCGAAAGGTTTTTCTCTAGGTTCTCCGGTTTTCCCCTCTCCTCAAAAACCAACACTTCTAAATTCTAATTCGATTGGATGCAGGACCTCCCTGAAAACCACTTTTGGGTGAGTGGAGCTTCCAAGGTAAATATCACTAATAATAATAATAATAATAATAATAATAATAATACTTATCATTATTATTATTATTATTACTATTACTATTATTACTATTATTATTATTATTGTTGTTGTTACCTTTGTACACGGGATGATCTTTTTCCGATTTAGGGAGTGAGTCATAGACCATGACCAAAGGTCACTTAGAGTTATCTCCTTACTCTAGAGCTCCAATAGTTTTCTCAAAATCCTTGCAGTTCCTAGTAGTGTATTTTTTTTTTTGAGTACTGAAATGCTAATGTTTACGTCCAACTTTTCCAGCCACTTCTCCAGGTCTTTTGTAACACACTTCCCAATGATCCAACAATAACAATAATTATTGGTACCACAGCCTGCACAGTTCCCATGTTCCACATTTTTGCAATTTCTCTTTTAAGCTCCTGATACTTTTCAACTTTCTCATTCTCCTTTTCAAAAATTCTTTTATCTGCTGGTACATCATCATCATCATCATCATCATCATTATTATTATTATTAAAAACAGACTACATGTAGTCTATCAAGAGTGATTACCAGGTTACATTCTGTTGTCTTCAACTGAGGCTAAATGTGCACCACTAACCTGTGAAGTAACATCTGAGGTGTTCTTCTTTGATGCAACAATTTCTTTTGTACCAGCATCATAGCTTGGCTGCCCAATTATGCCAGATCGAACCCAAGAAGCCACATCTTTATCAGTCTGAAATAAAGAAAATACTAATACTTAAGGTTCAGCTTTGCTGAAAGAATTAAGAAAAATAGCATTTGATTAAATTTAGAACAGTCAACATACCGGTAACTTATCACATTTACATGTACGGTATTTTCTTCCGAAAACTAGCATTCTTAAACTTACTTTTAACAGGTCATCATGTTCAGCCTTGCGCCTCTGTTTACTTTCTTCACTCTGGTTAACTGTTGAAAATAATTATTAAAATAAAAATATATATATGTAAAAAGATTCTCAAATGCACTGCTTCATGTATCGGAAGAACAATAATTTCATTATTTTTACTGATACTTTTATCAGTGAATCAGTTAAGACCACAGAACATTTTATTTGAGACCATTGTTAATATCAAAGGTTGTAAAAAATGGCCAACATAATTTTCAAACATACTCAAAGTTGAAAGTAACTGATGCTTTGCTTGAACATCCATCTTTCCTTGTGGTGAAAAGTCCTGTCATGACATAGAGAGGGAATAAGGAAGCTTACAAAAACCTTCAGGCATTTATTGTAAATTAGAGATGGCTAGCTCAGGGCCTCAAATTAAATTACTCTTAAATTTGTACTCATGCCACTTTATCAAGCATGTGGAATCTCAGGACTGTCACTACAAAATTTCAACAATTCATTATATAAAGTGGACAGTTACTTGTGAAAATACATTGTTTGTGGTTAGTCTTACGAAGCTCCTTTCATCCCGACTGAGGGCCTCATCAGAGACCTTTCTGCTTGGCAAACTTGTTGGGCATCACGCCCAAAGTCCCGTTCGCTAACAAAATGATGACAGCATTCTCATAAGGATTCCAGACCGTGCAATTTCACAAGTGAAAAAATTCATTACATTCTTCACAAAAACTCTAGAGATTTAATAGTTTGAAATAATTATAATACTTACACTTGAATCATGCACTACTTTTCCAGCTGTACGGGTTTGGATTTGCCCTTCAGGGTCTTTTATTGGTGCCCCTGCCCCAGATCTTCCCCAGGGGTCATAGACATTCCGTTTATCTACTGGGCTGAAGTCACGAACTGTTTCTGAGAAAAAAAAGGCACCACAATGATTGACAAGTTCACAAACGAAAAGACTTACCCTCAGATCTTTATGTTCGTGAAAAATATGCATATGGCCAATAAATTTTACCAGTCTTGTTAAGTAGCAGACATATTTCTGAAAGCAACAGATGTGACATTTGCTGACGTTGCAAAGTGCGAGCCACCTACAGGGGTCTGGAGGAAATCCCCCCCCCCCCCCCGGAATTTTTTTAAATAGAAAACTAGGAAATGGCACTGTTTCCAGTGTTTCCGGAACTCAAACATCAGTTTCCCAGGAAAGGCTGGAGTTCACTCAAATTCCCTTTAAAACAGTAGTAAAAAAAAAATTATAAATAACAAAATTATAATACTAAATAAAGCTGCAAACCCCTCAAATATTGGGATCAAAGTACCAGCCATGGAATGGGGAACAACCAGACAAAACAGCTGGCTTCCCGCCTCAAATGAAAACTCTGATAATTTATAATTTTATTGTTTGATGACAAAGCACGCTATAGAGTGTTTTCACTCACGTGACAAAAATAAATGCTAATTTGATGAAACAAAAGAAACTATTTGCACAAAAATATAGTTCAATTCCCAGATAATTAGTTTGGAACACCAACATGGCTGCGGTGATGTCATGTGAAAACCCTCTACAACCAGATTCTTAAATGCAGTATTACGTAACTTAGAATATTGATTTGGAATGTTTATGAAATTTTAAATTCAAATAAAAATATTACAATTGCTTAAAAGTGTTGCTGTGAGGATTCAATGAGAGGAGTAAAGAGAGGGAAAGAAGCAGCATAAGTTTGTTATTATATTTTTTCAATTATATTATCAGTGGCGATCTTTTTCAATTACCGGTACATGCATGCCATGACCTAGCCTGTGTACCTGGCGGGATGTCTTATTGCAGGATTATTTTACACTTGCGAGTACAATGTTTTTGGCTGTGGGTAGGCTGCAACTGGCATGGGGACTATAGTAGTTTTGAAATCACTCGCAGCCAAAACACAAACCAAATATTCCGCCAGCTATGCAAGCTAGCATGACCTACTTTTCAATGCAAGCACAATACCAAAACCAATACCGGTATGTTCACTTAAAAAAAAGACAGAGTAAGTGTTTTGAAAATTTTACTTACAGAGAGAGCTACTGTTTCTAAAAAAATGATAAGTGACTGGGTTTGATAAAACAAAATTATTGTGACTTGCTCAAACATGGTCATGAAAAGGAGATTTCAAATTTGATCAAAAAAACTCACGCCCATTTGAGCCTTTGGTCAATGTTTGTCCTTTCCGTAACTTTAAGTTGCCATGTTCATCAACATTTGGAGCTCCAGCCCCTGGTCGACTGGTAAATATTCCTGTTTCATCCTATTAATCAGAAAATGGTGTTATTTGTGATTGTCTAGACCAATGCGATGTAATTTAAGGAGGCTCAACCAGTTTTAACACTTGAAAGAAACATTCTTAGTAGAAGGATTAGCACTTGATCACTTCACCATTTAACAGCAATTGTTATGGTACCAAGTCAAACGCCAGTTATTGCTGAAAAGATTAGACCATTTTTGTGATGTAATAAGTTACCATGGCAACAGGAAAGCCCTGCAAAAACACCACATATTTTGGCTTTAGCTGCTCATATCTCAAAAACGAAGTCAGTGACCACCATTTCTTTCTGCAAAGTTAAAAAATATATATGTGGAGCAGATTTAGAGCCACCTTAACTAATTGATAATTTTAGATAGCTCTGAATCCGCTCCACAGACTTTTTTTTTAACTTTCTAGAGAGTTTCATCTTCACTTGCTGATTCCTTTTGTACAATAAAAAATTGGAGTCAATGAGTTAGTTTTTCACATGTGAGCAACTAAAGCCAAAAAATAGAGTGTTTTTTCAAGGCTTTCCTGTTGCCATGATAACTTTTTACGTCACAAAAATGACTATGACTATGTTTAGCAATAATTGATGTTTCACACGGTACCATAACATTGTAACATTGCTGTTATGTGATAAAGTGTTGTTGTGTTAATCCTTCTAATAGCAAGGTCTCTTGAAAGTGCTGAAATTGATTTGAGCCACCTTAAATTGCATATCAAAAAAGCTTATCTAGCATGTTGCCTTAGAACAGGAACAGAAATAGAAAAAATGGAAATGACATTAATATTCAAATTTGTTGGTTGCAATTAGCTCTTCGATTATGTCACCTTAAGGGCTCTCAATATAACTGTGAGAGCTAGTTATTAATAACAGTGATAATAATAATAATAATAATAATAATAATAATTATTATTATTATTATTGTTATTATTATTAATATTAATATTATATTAATATTATAACTTGTAATGGAATGACACAAATATCTTTCGCTTGGCACAATCAACATTTCATGAGAAAAATTTATGTTTTACACTGTAGGAAGAACTGAAAAAAATTAGGAAGTGTAGACTTCAGCTCCATCATTATAATGTTAATATTTAACTTGGAATACCGGTACCGTATAAGAACAGAAACCTATTCTAGAACGTGGACACTTGGCAAGTGAGAAGATTAAACCTATATTCTCTTCAAAACAGATCTGCTAAACCTAAAATACTAGTAAATAACTAAAATTAATCAATTTACCTCTTTTCCCGAATTTAAACTCTTGTAACAACCCCATGATAGCCCCTTATATATGATGAGGACTTGAGAAACCAACTACACACAATCAAACTATGACACAATCCTCATGCTAACGAAGCTAAAATTAACATGACTTGACTTAAAAGGTAATGCAATAACGTCACAATGTCATATCATGTTGATGTCACATAACTTTCTTTGTTTAAAAAAAGCATTGTTATTTACCGCATTCCTTTGTTGTACTGCAGGCTTTTCCTTCCTTCCATGTATGTTAAATGCTGGAGGGTTACCAAAGCCTCTTCCCCAAGGATTATACTGTCAGTGGTTAATCAATTTTACAAATCACTAATTAGTTCCTAGACAAAGTCTTTTATGGATAGAGGGCTGGACAATCTGCAAGCCAGCATTTAGTCTAAGCACCCAATTCAAATAGCACCTGATAAACAGCATGCAGTTATTAAGTCTAAGCACCCATTTTAAAACGGTTTGCCATGTTGCATTGCATTGGCTTGCATGATTTGCAGTCATGGCTCACACGGCACGCATGGCTCGCAGCCATGGCTCCCATGAGTCGCATGCATAGCTCACTGGCTCGCACATTGTCCTAACTCTGGATAGAGGTCATGTAGTGTAGGGTGATTCCACAGTAAATTATAATTATATAGATGGTAAGATACAATTTTCTATAAACTCAAGGTTGGAGCATGTGCAGCTGTAGGCAGCTTTGGGAATAATATACGCAATGAGGCAGAATCAAAGTAACATGATTTGAAAGCAATCAAGAGGCTATGGTGTTAGTCTTTTGATTACACAATAGGATTAAGCTTTCCATTATTGTTCTTACCTCTGTTGAGTCCCTGTCTTGGCTGTCAAAGCCCTGTGGAATTCTCTGGTTCACCTTACGAAGTTCCTCAATATCCTTAGACAATGTAGTGGGAAATCCTGCTTTCACAGTTCCTTCAAAAGTTTAAATGGAACTCTTCTTAGTTTTATGACTTGTATGCATAAAGTTTCCCTTACATGAACTTTACATTTTCAGTAGCAAAAAAACAACAATATTATGAAACTCAAATGATCTTTATGGAAACTGCAAACTACCAGCAGTTCATTACTATATAATTATCACATGCAAGACAGCGGGACTGGACAATTTGCGAACCAGCAAGTAATGCAAACCATGCGAGTCTCGCATTTAAGTCTACGCACCCACTTCAAATACATGTAGCGCTGATAAACAGTATTTATTAAAGTCTAAGCACATTTTAAACGGTATAACTTAGCTTTCAATATATAAGTGTATAACTTGCATGTTGCCTCGAATTTTGACTCGCATGGCTTGCCATGTTTGCTTGCATGGTTCACAGCCATGGCTTTCATGGCTTGCATGGCTTGCAGCCATCATGGCTTGCATGGCTCACACATTGTCCTCACTCCTGGACAGCTAAGGAAATAAAATTTCGGATAGAATATAAAAAAATTTTGGGATTAGTCAATTAAGCATACAAGAAAATCTCCTGCAAAACTATGTCAGTAACAAACTTAAAGACACCTTGCATGCATACACAATACATGTACATGCCTCATCATAAAAATTATCTGTAACAATCATACCAGAGCCTGTTTTTCTTGGAGCTCCAGCTCCTTCCTTTCCAAATTGTCCACTGTATGCCTCGATCTACAAAAATTAATTTTAAAAAAGTGAAATATTTTAAAGTTCATGTAAACGAATTGTAATAGTATACAGTTCTTTAATATAGTACATTAAAGAACTGTATGCTACATGTTTTGCAACATATTGTAAACCTCATTTATAATGATAAGCAGTAACCTTAATGTTAAGTCTTGAACGTTTTTGTGAGGTATTTTTAATGCATTAATTTGAAAAAGAGAAAACAAAAGGTTCAAAAAGGGATAAGGAATATAATATTGCTGTTCAATAATAAAAAAACACTTTGAGATTAGGTATGTGTGACAGCAGTTTTCTTTAATTACAAATGCCACTGGTCGCTATTTAGAAATTCTGAAATGTGACATTAACCCTTTGACGCCCTAACCGGCCTAAACCGTATAACGCCAGATTATTTTACTCCGCCTAATGCCAGGCGATTTTACTCGTAAATGAGGAACCCCTGGGAGTCAATGGGTTAAGCTTCAGTTTAGGGCAAAACTTCAATTAGCTACTGGAGCGTGTAAAGTTCAGGTTGCAGGGTAGGGTTGAAGGTTATTGCATGATTTACCACAACTGAACCCAAACCTTTACAAAAATGCTTGAGGC
The DNA here is from genome assembly GCF_036669935.1 of Montipora foliosa. NCBI lineage: Eukaryota > Metazoa > Cnidaria > Anthozoa > Scleractinia > Acroporidae > Montipora > Montipora foliosa. The sequence continues at coordinate 52,151,629 of NC_090876.1, forward strand.
TTCAACATTATCTAAAGCATATTAATTTAATTAAGTGTTTAGGCCTAATGTTAGTAGCATTAATATTAGTAAAGGTTTGGGTTTTTCAGCTATGGTGAAACATGACCCTAACCTGCACCACCTGAGTCCTGCAGTTTACACCCTCCATATAATTACCAATTCCAAACATTGTGGAAATAGGTGTTCTCTTTAGCCCATTGACTACGTACTGGCAATGAGATTTACAAGTTTTTACCCTGTCTAATGTCAGATGATTTTATTTGTCAACTGGGGGAATCCAAGGGCACCTGAGGGGTGAATGGGTTAAGTTATCTCTTAAGATTTTGTAAGGTTAGATACATTTTATTCAACGTTCTTCTTTAGGTTTGAGGAGCAAGTGTTTCACAGTCGGTTAGTGCACGGCCTTGGTGCATAGGGTCCTGAGTTCGATCCCCAGATCTGACATCCTTGTTTCGACTTCTTTCCTTTCAGTGTAGCCTAAGTAGCTTTAAACACCCTTAAAACGGAGCACTGATGGAAAGAGGGGGGTAAAATGAGCGCACCGTCGGCTTCCTGGGAGAGTACTCTCTAGAGAGTAAAGGAACTTCCAACGTTAAATAACGTGTACCTTTACCTCTACCTAGGTTTACAATCATGTTTATATATAATAAAAGGTTCAGCTTAGCAATGATGACGAAAAGCGTTGTTTCATTCTTTATGCCCAAAACAAAGACCCATGACTTGTATTAAGAAACCTGCTCTAATTTGCAGTACTAACAGTAGTATGTTCAGGTAATGGTAATATCAAGTTTTTACATGATGGATTTCATCTTCAATGCTTTTTTCTCTCTCAAAGATTTTTCTTGCTCGTGACCCTTCAATCATGGAGTCTGCAAATTGTATATTAACAAAAAGCAATTAGTGTGATCACAAAACCTGACTGGTCTGCCAATCAGAGTGATTATGAAACTCATTGGTCCCCATGATGAATTTTATAAGGAATTAAAGGGAGGCACATATTTATCATGTTATTCCCCTATTGTAAGCAACTTGCTTGTACCAATAAAAGGAAAAATAAAATGTTATTATCACCTAATTCCTGTCTGTATCTTTCATTGCGTCCTCCATATCTCTTTAATGAATCAATCATGTCAACACAAAAAAAAAAAAAACATTTTCATTGAAGCATTACAAACTGTAACTTGATCATTATGTGACAGAAAAACACTTAGGTTTGAATAAAATATAACCAGGTGAGTTTTTCCGAGGTGTCATACTCTCAGAAAATCTCGACTGGCCTTTTGTAGGTCTGGAGTCAAACTGGCCACCATGCACTATTAAACTGCATGTTACAATGAAAATAATAGACAAAGTGAAAATGAGAATGATATACACAATCATATGACATGAAATGTTGATAGAACCCACTGGGAACTCGAAAAAATCCAAGCCCCAGATGGGAAAATCATCTTAAAATTAAGTTATACTTATAATCAATAGATTATAAAACTCACCAAAACAGGTTCAACATCAACCTTATCCGCATGCTTTGGAAATCTTAACTCAGGATCAGAACGAAATCCTGCCACAATTCTTCCAGATTCTGTTCTGTTTGGTGCTCCACCACCTCCTTGTCGACCACCAAAGAGTTGATAATTACCCTAAAAATAATGGATGAATTTATGATCATTACATGTAAAAAAACTTGACTGTATTTATAACCAAATAAAATAATAATTTGCAATTAACTGCCTAGAGTAGACTGAAACATTTTCCCTTCCCACTAGTTAATTCCTAATTGCCTGATCTACACATATCTAGCCCACATTATGGTATACAGTTGCACAATACCTCTTGGACAAGAGTACTGACATTCCTTGTTCTTTTTGTTTCATGTTTTTCATCCACACCTGCCTGTAAAATAATATAAGAAAGGGGCTAGCTTCAAGTTCACCAATATATTAATTGTGACCAATTGTTGCAAAAGGCCTATTTAGAGGCACAGGTCAGAAACTTCTGGAAGAAAAACAAATTATTGAGCCAAACAGAGTCGCCTAATACATATTACCTACACCCAACGTAAAACACTACTTTTACCTCTTAAGGAAATTCAGTGACAATGATATATCTTACCAAAGGAGCCCCCCCTCCTGGTCGTCCCCAGGGATCATAACTACGAAGTTCTGCAAGGTCCTACAAAATAATTTCAAAACAAATCATGCAAAACAAGTTTCAGTGGCTTCTATACAGATAATCTTGAGTTTTGGTATTTAAGGCTGCTATCCACCAAAGATCATCCATCAGTAAGATCAAGGAGGATTCAGACACATGTACATTTATCAAAATTTGTGGATTCAAGAGCTTCAAGAGGACATGAGGGAGAAACATACTGTAGTGCATACTGAACTTGGAAGAAGAAGGTAATATACAGTGATGTGTGTGTATGAAGTACTCTCCCTAACTATGGTCTTTAACTGAGCATTATTAAGGCAGAACAAGTCATGGTATCTACTAGGAAACCTGTTAATGATAAATAATGTTATGGAAATTGAGACCACTCAGATGTGGTCAATAGTAAATTTTCCAAGAACGTGTCAATGCTTAATTACACCCAAGACCACCATTTACACATCACTTCTAGGCCAGCCTATAATCCTTTATATCTCACTAGATCTGAAACTTCAAACCCTGATGGAGATTGAGACTTAAAAAGTGAGGTACAAGCAGCTGAAATAAGAATTTTGTGCTTGATTTACAGTGATTCAAGAAGACACTGCGAAAGAAATGTTGACATGCATGAGTCCTTGAGAGGACTGTTAAGCATGTGATAGAATTGAAGACCCCTATGCTAGGAAGAGGCCAACTGGATGTCCAAGGACATTTAGGTTGGAATATTTGGTATTTCTAAAATCCTAATACGATCAACAAATGCAATCCTGGTTCAACCAAGAATGA
>NC_090876.1:52159562-52164562 GCF_036669935.1 Montipora foliosa
CAATTTTTTAATATATATATATATTTTTTTTCACATTCTGGATATATAATTGTGAAAAGGTTAATTAACTCTTAGTGATACATTTCTATCACAGTGAATCGTAAGTTTTTTCCCGAAAAATATAGTTGCCAAAGAGTTCTTTTTTCCTCATTGGATTGGTTTAATGTTGGAATCATATGGAATCACTAATCTCGAAAAAAACTGTCTTTTTCGAGATCCGTGGTTGGAATGGACCATACAAAGCTCATAGGGATGGAATTTTGTAACTTATTTACGGCATGCACTACCCAGGTCTACCCAAGAACTTGATAACGTAGTTATTAAATTCGTGTTCTTTATTCTCACAAAAAAACTTTTGTATGCTGCTTTTGCATTGTGCTTCAGTGCGTCCAGGTCGCATTATAAAGAAACAATACCATTTCATGGCCGGAACAATAAAATCACGAAAGCTGGCGGGAATTGTTGGCGCAGAGAACGCGGAGGAGCGCCCCTCCTTCACCGCTTGTTAATAGGGATAATAGGAGCTTTAGCAACGACAACGGCGACGTCAACGAGAACGTCACAAATTTGCATATTTAGTGGGCAAAAACAATAGCTTCTCACGCTCTGCACGTGCGTTTTTCACTTTTGTCCATTTCTTTGCCGTCGTCAGCAAAGCAATAACGTGAAATTACCAAGTTTGAGATGTTGTGGAAAACGTCAGCACCTGGAGATAAATTTTCATTTTTCTTCTTTAAATTAAGCGCCGCTCGTAACGGTTTCATTCCTGAGGGACTGCCACACCTTTGTCACATTAAAAGGCTTGGAATAGTCGAGAAGTGATCGCAATAACGTGAATTTATGTTTTTACATGACGTTCTCGTTGCCATTCCCGTCGTCGTTGCTAAAGCTCCCTAATTTTGCCTCGCGCAACCGTAGATCACGAAGTGTACCAAAGTTATGTTTGACGGACTCGATGGTACAACTTCAGCTCCTGAAAATGATGACGAAAAAAGAAAACTTTTGAAAACGGTTTTGCTAAGTGGAGACTGACTTGTCTTTTAAATGCTCTGAAGACAGGCGAAAACGGAGCCTTTCAAAAACGATGACGTCAAAGGCGTGGAACTTACGAAAACGCGTTCGTGTTGATAATTAAAGACGAAAAGTATTGAAAACGATGACGTTTAAAGCGTAAGAACATTTTTTTTAACACTTGTTTGCATCCGAGATGTCGAGCGTTTTAGTGCTATGATAGTTGAAGATGAGACGAAAACTATAGTGTGGATGAAAAGTATCTCGCTTCGTTCGCCGATGAGATGAAAAAGGATAATTTTGAAAACCAGGAGTGATGGGCTTCTGCGAAAACTCGTGATTGTGAATTGAGCCTTGAGACCACAGGTGGGGGTTACTGTTAATTGTTGTGGGAGAGACATTTTCATTGTTGGTCATTGTTGAGTGCTTAATATAAAGCTCGAAATTTTCAAGCTAACCATTATTTTAAAAAATATATCCGTTTTTCTTTTTTAGCTATCTTTTGGTGAATTTTCTGTTTAACTACCATCCAAGCCCTCTAGAATAGCAACGAAACCGTTTTCAAACATTAAACTCAGTGTTGTCAAGAACGAGGCGCGCGAGAATAGTGCGAAACCACAACAGATAGGGTGCTCTAAGTAAAAGAGAAATTAAGAGATTACCATGGTCAGAATTCGCTTGGAACAAGCATTCCCTGTGTTGCTTATTACTCCAAGGATCGTTGTATCTCCAAGGCTGTAATGTATTAGTGGTCACGGTACAAAATAATGAGGAGGACAAGTTCTCTCCCTAACAAATAAAAAATACCAGGTTAAAACGACCTCTGACGAGAAAATCATTTACGTCCATTTCAAAGAAAAACTGAAGGATCCGTTTTGTACTTGTGATGTCATAATCCCCCCTTGGCTTCAAACCACGGCGCGCGCGGGGGTAGACGCGCGCTCGGGTAGACGCACACTCAAGAAAGCTTCAACAATTCTTTAATCTTTGATTGATATTTAACAAATACCTTCTGTAAAGATAACTGGTGACGTCAAAATGTGGTAAGAAGAAAAATGTGGCCCACGAGGCGATGTGATCATAGGTGAGAACCAATCAAAATGCGTGCATTATTGAGTTCATAACATAAAATCCTCATACTGAAGCAAGAGTCCACTCTTGTAGCAAGCTAATCCGGCATTGGGGGTCAACGTGGGTGCTCAGATAGAACAATGAAAGGGAAGGTGACTACAAATTATATAGACTGGGGCACCGTCTAACCACTCCAGTGCGCATACGGAAGATATAACTCACGCTCGCGAATTCTGATACATTACAAAGACAGAGATTAAATTAGGCGAACGAACTGCTAATACCAGCGTTTCTTTGATAATAAAAAACACGTTTTGCAGGGAGCAACGACAGAGTCAGCGTTTCACGAGAGGCAGGGAGTTCCACATTGGGACAGTAGTGCCAAAAAACGTCAACCCGAGACGAAAAACTTTGAAACTGGACAACACGCTACATACTAGCTCGCATGTTATGGGGAGTGTTGACCTCGTGTAAATCATTAGGGACAAGAGACTGTCTTGAAAAACAGCGTCAAGTTCGATATCCTTCTTCGCGACTCAAGTCTGGTCATCACAGTAAGTATGAAATAGGCATGATTCCTATTTCCGACCGCTGTACAACTATGGTTAAATCTTGAAGTATCCTTTATGATTTAAAATTAAATTTGACTGTTCTTTTTTTTGCTAATCTGGAAGACTCAGGCTTCACAAGCGTAAGCTTCTTTTTGTGCTTTCGCCCTCAGTACATTCGGACAGCTTCTGCAGGGGCCGGAGCAGAAATTACGTAAAACAAAAGAAACAAAAGTCAGAAAACACATAATTAACTCCAAATAAAGACTAATCCCAAGTGACCAAAAACATAATGCTTTCCGGTACCTGCAGAAAAACCCTAAATTGGACTGTGAGACAAGAATTACTATCATTTTAATTCTTGATAATCACTCCACTCACCGAACATAAATGATTAACAGCAGCTGGGCCCCAAATATTGTTCCTCAAGAAATAGTTTGGTGGTGCACTGCTTGACTTCATTACCAAATCCAGTTAAATCACGGATTTATCTTGCGGTAACAAGAGATTTTGTCATTCTGAATCCGGGGCCCGGGGGTGGGTAAGAATAAAGAAAAGCCTTGCCATGATCATTTTATGTTCTAACTAACCAATTAGACCATTCCATAGTGTAAATGGTTTGTTAGAGCGTAAGATAATCATAATAACGGATATTAACACGACATTAAACTCGTCATACACCGCACGAATTACGTCACAAAATGATTAAGAACCCTGGGGAAAAATTAAGAAGGCATTTGGAGTTTTTCATTCTTCACCAAAACTCTTTAAAGATGGTGCAACATTATTTCCGACTTGCGGACCAACGTCTCTTTTTCCAGCTTCAGTTTAACTTAAACCACAAAGCTCCAAAACAATACTTGTTTATTTCCTTTATTTATGATTTTCTTGGTAAAAAGTCAACTTCAACACCTTAGAAAGTCAGGTTTTCTTTAAAACTTAAGGTTGTTTTGTTACGGCTTTGTACAGTTAAGAATCCTCCAGTAATTCTTAATATACTTTACATTCTTTCTTTAAACGGCTGCTTTCCACCAGATGTGGCTGAAAAGACTGTCCTTTTATACTTTATTATCTTGAAAATAAATACAGCCTAAAAGACAAAGCACGTTAATGCCTCATGAAATGAACTTCAGGGTAAAAATAACCAGCTTCAGAAACTGACGGCTTCCCGTGTGATTGGATCAGACTTTTCACTTGAACTATTTCAAGAGCAAATTTGCAGACATGATATACTTTCCATAAATGTTCTTATTACAGACCGTACACTGTACATAAGACCAGTCCTTATTATTTAAAGGATTATTTATTTTTGAAATACAAAACCATATTTTCAATTGGCTGACATTTTCACCGTTGCTTCATATAATTATGTGCATAATTATCTACGTACAATTCTCAAGGACCCTGGCTATAATAGCACTTTTGCCCTTGGCAAGACACCCATCATTTCACTCCAGACACCAAACTGCTGTTAATGTCAACTATCCTGTGACTTTGCAATACCAGTAGAGATTCAAATTACAAACTCTGTATTTCTTTACGTAAATAAAAATGATCAGTATAAATTTCTTTCACTTTTAATTTTCACTCATCAATATTTAAAGTGAAGAGCAAATAAATGGAAAGATGTCGAAAATATCCATATTTTATACTCAAAACTCTTTACAGTCTCCACTTAAGCCATCTTGGATGAGCCCAGGAAGCGGACATAACATTATAATCAAGGTTTTTGTTTAAATTGTCAAGGGCTTTTTGCATCATCCCTTGACCCCTGAGAGAACAACAAAGCATTACCACAAAATTATTTTTCAATTTACCTCTGTTGAAAGAGCATAAAAGTGTTAAATTATCATTATTGTCACCTTTAAATTTATTCCGGAAATACAATTCATCAGCCCCAACAAATAAGCTCGCTTGATAGCTTAGTTGTGCAACACAATCCCTTGGTCATCAGTTTCAGTCCTTTTCAAGCACAGACTTTCTTTACGCTTATAGTTTGCAATCATACCAGTTTTGTACATTTTTTAGTGGACGACAATCATCAACAAGGGTTGGACTTGGTTTCCCTTGGATACCCTCAATTAGATTCCAAATGAGTTTTATTAGTAATCAAATCGATGGTCATGAGTGAATCCCCACTCAGGATTCACTTCCACATAGTCCAAGTCCATTCCAAAAAGCTCCTCCACCTCATCATCAACAACACTGGGAACTTGTACCCGGGTAATTGAGTCCAATGGAATTATTTCATAGTCTTCAAGGACAAGGTCTATTTCATCCCTTGGTGTTCCGTGCCAGCTGCGACTAAGGGGATGTTCTTCACTATGGGACTCTGGATCTGTTAAAGATTCACTTCTCATACTGTCTAAA
>NC_090876.1:52169562-52174562 GCF_036669935.1 Montipora foliosa
AACCTGAGCGGTAGTCATCTTCAGAGTCAAGTGAATAGAATATTTGTAGTTTTGATGCAAAGAACCCCCCAAAATAAGCTGTATTGTGATCTGGTTTGTAACAGAAAAAGGGAATAGTGCAACTTAATTATGCATGACAAACCGGTTAAGAAACTCCTCTAATCCCTTTTGCCGTTGCCACAAAAAGGTGTCTTTGAAGCGCCCAATAAGTCGCTTCCTTGGCAGCTGAGGGACATGTCTGTGAAAAAAAAAATTTTGAGCTCTTTATTTATAGTTTATCTCTTCATTTTGTTATTTATTACAACATCAATCCCTCTTCTTTCACAAACACTGTAAGTTCTGTGTTAATTAATTAACCCTTTCACCACCGATGGTCAGTTTTCCAGCCAAGACAAAAACAGACTGTCCCACCTATGGCCAGTTTTCAGGCCTAATGAAAGCGCAAACTTGGAAGGCTGAGAACAAGTTTTCAATTGCCCTATTTATGGGGGGATGATCAATATATTGTTCAATAGTCCCTGGAGAGGTAAGATTTTTAAAGTACCTGGAGAAAAGCACATAGTTTTACTCAACTTTTATGAGTACTTTGAATGAAAGTCAAATTTCTTCATTACGCACAACCACACCATCTTAAAATGTCTTTGGAGAGTGATAACAACCTTTCCAGCAATTCTTTTGATGATCTAGAAAGCTCTGATAACATCTCTGAAGCAGTAGCTTTCTTCTTGAAAATAGCAGGAATCAAAAGAGATCGAATTTATTGATGATTCAAAATATGTATGGGTTACTTTATATGAAAATCCTGTCCGTTTTTGATGATGTACTCATCAACTGCTGGTGTCCTACGCACACTACCAATGCTCCAAGGACACCTGGGGCGTTAACCATTTAAATGGAATTTTCGGTTCAGGAGAAAATTTTCACAGATGGTACTGGACATTCCCTACCGAAGAAATTGGAAATTGCATTAGCCGTTCCATTTGTGTGTCCATTTCCGAATGCCTTAAGAGTCTAGGTACAAATAAATGTGGCGGCCAATGCCCGCCAAGTGAAGTGATGTAATCCTCATATCCGAGCCTGGTTTTACTTCTGCAAACAAATGGTACAGAAAATTCTGCTTGTTTCAGTAAAAGTGGAAAAAGAAGACAACCTTTGCAGGCTGTCCTTTTTTTCCGAAAATTTCCATTGGTGTCAACCATTCCATTTGTTTTCCCACCAGTTAAGCGGTTTTTTTCTGACAAATGGTAAGCGCCTCTGGTGGTGAAAGGGTAAAGGTTAGGCATTAATAATTCCAGAAGAGTGACAAAATATACTACTGTACATGTGACACAGAGAGGTTTTTTTCCACCTAGTTTAGTTTTATGTGTACTCGCTGTAACTACCTAATGATTTTGCTTTCAATGTTTTACTGAATGACCGATGACCTACGCGCCAGATTACTGGTACCTCTCGTTAGTTTGGGCAGTCATTTTCCTGAGGTAAAGTTAAATGACACATTATCTAACCAGAGGAAATGTCAAAAGCGTAATTTCCATAGATAGTCAGCAGTTGCACCCATTTCTCCACTCAAGAGCGTGACAAATGCATACCAGTAATATCAAATAAAGCTATGATCCTTGCAGTTATGGACGCAATTTTAGCAATTGGGTAGAGAAGCCTAAAAAATTCAGGACTTCAACAGGGTTCAAACCCGTGACATTGCGATACTGGTGCGATGCTCTAACCAACTGAGCTATGAACCCACTGAGGTTGGGGGCTGGTCATTTGTGGGTTCTAATTGTTCCCTCGATGAATGAATCAACGATGAAATGATATATCAAGTGAATCATATATTGAACTGTCAATGTGAAATCAAGTGAAGCTATGATCCTTGTAGTTATGAATGCAATTTTAGCATTTGACTGATATTGCGAGCTGGTCATCAGTGGCTTCATAGCTCAGTTGGTTCGAGCGTCGCACTGGCATCGCAAAGTCACGGGTTCAAAACCCCGTTGAAGTCCTGAATTTTTCAGGCTTCTCTACACAATAATTGCTAAAATTGTGTCCATAACCATGAGGATCATAGCTTTACTTGATTTCATATCCGCAGTTCAGTATATGATTTTTTTCACACATCATTTCATTCATTAAATGCATTATACTTACTGCATCAGAACATCATCAAGTCCTAGGTTGTTTCTAAGCCACACAAATTCAGAGTATCTTCTTCGCACTTGTGAGTGGAACAATGGAAAAGCTGGGTGATTTGTCTGTAGATATAAAAAACAGTCCCTGAGAGGACATTGCTTGCTGGTAATGAATTAACAAAAACCAATTAACATTGTCCATCTCAGTGTTGAAACGTTATTTGTAATCAAAATGCTCAGAGAAAGAGTGTACACGTAGGATGTCCATGTCATTATACAGCAGTGCATGGAGCCACGAAAGCCATTGCTTACAATGAAAATACTACAATCTTGGACAAACAGGGTTGAGAATATTGAAAACAGGGGTTGCTTTACGCACTACGTCCTCAATATTGCACCCTATCAGCCATCCCCCTCCCCCACTGTTGATAAGCCTAGGTTCAACATGCTTTGTTTCGTCTAGCAACATTGATCAGGGGGAGCGGGGCCAAAAAGAGAGCTTGTTTTTCATAAGTCTTGTGATCGTAGTTAGTCCAAAAGCAGAATTTTCTCAACAATTTTGTCCAAGATTGTAGCTTGGCCGGGAATCCTCGAACTTGTGTTTTTCATCTCACATCCATAATTTTACAGCTCCCCACTGAAGCACAAAGGTGTAAATTTGTAGGGCAGTTGTAAGTATTTGACTTTTCAGCCTTCAAGTTTACGAAAGAGGTTCGAAAGTGACATTGATTTCAGTGGCCCCTGTCTAATTACAAAGCCAGCGCTTTCTCAAGAAACAAAGGATACATCTTTTAGTTAATTTTTTTCTTTCAAGTTTTATTAAATTTCGACAAGAAACATGCGAATTCAACACAATGATCACAATCTTCTAACTGTTGAGGTTGCCCATTGTTTCTGCAAAGTCAAAAATTCACTCTCCTGGACAAGGTTATTTATCACCAGGTAATTCCATTGTTTTGGAAATAAAAGTTACTTTGTTATTCATCAGCGTCACAAATTCTTGCTGATTTTGGGGCTCGTTTGTAGAAATTCAAGCACGCTTCCAACAGACCCGTTTATTTTCGTGATTAATGCACGCGCTGCGGGCCTCTTTGCCACCACGGTGCAACCCGGTGACATAGTCCGTAATGCGCTTTCAAAGTGCACTTACGAAGTGAACTACCACAAAAAAACAATCATTTGATTACGTAACATTTATAAGACCCCTAAACTTAATTTTAAATGGTAGTGGAAGGGCGTCTCGGATCGGTGGAAGTTCGCTCGATTTGTGCTAAAATTAGATCTTGTTTATGTCTCGTTCAACCGGTTTTCGGAGAAAATTTGTGCAGTTATTGGGGTGTGACTGACGCATAAATTCACCCTTTTTTCGGTTTCATTAATTCAATAAAATTAAATTAAACGAAACATGCTTTGCACGCTCAGTACAACGAATGTCACTTGTTCACACTTTTCTTACCTTCACTTCGATTTCATAATCTGTGTAAAGGGCTTTCTCGTTTTGGATGTGGGTTCGAGGATTTTTCACTTCGATTTCCAAATACTGCAATGAAACCAGTCCATTTCATGAAAATAAACGTATACTACTGAACAGTCTATTGCTGCAAAACAAACAGACTTAAGCAATGAAGTTCGTTAAACGATGCAAGCTTTTAACTACAAAACATATTATCCTACCCCGTTCCCAAACGCAGAATCTCCAACTTGGTCTCGAATCATTCTCCAGTCAAATCTCGGCTTAAACAGCCTGTAGATTTCTCTTCTTTTAGGCATATGTAAAATACGACCCTGTGAACAACAGCAATGTGTTTCAACACCAGTAAACGCCACCAAAGAGGGTTGATTTTAATGCAGGATTATAAATTGTACAGTATGCTTTACCGGCCATTTTCTTGACACAACAAACTCGCCCCAGGATTTTTGTTTATACACTATCATATGTCTTGCACGTGACCCAAAGTGGAATCTAGTGGGGTGACTGCTGCGCAAATATCACCATAAATACCTACTACCTGTAATAGACTACCTGAACATTTACATTTATGAGTTAGCAATTTTAAAAATTTGAAATATAGGCAAAAAATAATAAACAGTAGTGCTACCTCTGTACCACTTTGCATCGTAAGGATGCTATATTGAATACTCTGGCCCTTTGGGGAGGGTACAAAGACCCTGTAAAGTGCAGGTTGCAGGTCTTTGTTTTACGATAACCGTGAAACAACCAAAACCTTTACAAAAATGCTAACCTTAGGCTTAAAGATTATCTAAAGCATGGTATTTAGGCCTAATGTTAGCATTAGTAAAAGTTTGGGTTGTTTCAGCTATCGTGAAACAATGACGTGCAACCCTAGCCTGTAATCTGAAGTTTACAGGCCGGTTGTTTTCTTACCCTAACAAGCCTCTGGTTCAAAACTTTGAAAAACTGTCGACAAATGTCGATCACTTGAGCATGTAAGACAGATCCCTTTCTTTGTAATATATCAGCACCTCTTTAAAGCCTTAACATATGGCTTATGATTTCACGCAACAAGTACTTCACAAAGAAGTCCTTGTAACGTCTATGTACAAGTATCTCTCCTTTGACCTATTTCAAGCGTTCTCATTCAAACCCTTATATCAGAGCTTGGAATACGCGATCGAATGCGCATCTGTGTTGTTTCCGACAAAAAATATAAATTTTTCACCTATTGCAAAGAGTTGTTGTTTTTTATGCCGCACTTGTTATTGACGAGTGTCGAGTTTCTTCTTCAGAGAAAGGTGATCATGGACCATATCCTATTTTCTCACGACTAGATGAATTTTTATCGATTAGCTCCTTTCAGGTATTTGACTATCTGGATGTAAAAATATACTTTGAAGACTTTTTTTCTATAAATT
>NC_090876.1:52177062-52202062 GCF_036669935.1 Montipora foliosa
CATGCTTGCAGTTTTTTATCTCATTTTGAGAGTTCAACCATTCCCTCACACGAACAAATGGTTCATCTTTTATGATATGAAACTCTGATATATCAATGTCGGTTTCGACATCCCCTTCGTAATGTTTCGACTCCTCGCTATTCTTTCCATTTGGTTCCCCGTCGGCGGTTCTGTCCGATGGGGCAACCATTAGCTTTCCCCCTGGTAAAACAGACGCTACGTTATGATAAAGACTTATTCTTCTCTCCTTGGCTGTTGATCGTTCGTTTGTACACTGGGGGCAGCTTGGTGGGTCAGAGTCCGAACTCGATATTTTGCTCGTAAGACAAGTATAACCAGAACTCCATCCATTACCAGTCATTAAGGTTGAAGTGTAGTAATGCTGAGAGGCAACCCAGTTAGACACATCTGGAAAAAAAAAAGACTTATCAGCATTAATTGTCGTCGTCGTTATGATAATCATCATCATTCGCTATTGCTTTTGTCCTCGATCGTCTTTGCTATAAGGTACTTCAAGCAACCGTGTTGTCAATGGCAATGGCAAAGCCGCAAAACAATACTATGATTATCAATAGACAACAACGATTTAACAACGTTTCGATTCCATCACAAAATCTGCTAAGTGATGAAATTAGGCGTTCTGTCTGTCGTTAAGGAGGTAGTGCCACCCGATGGTTCAAGACCCGTTCTTACCACTCGTTGAATTTGATCCTGGTAGACTCTGGTTTAACTTCTCAGATGCACTTGTAAATATCCAACTGGTTTGAATCTGACCAGTCAACTTGGGATATTCTTAACAGTTGTTGTTGTTGCTGTTCTGGTATGTCGTTTCATTGATTGTGTTTTATTCTCTCTGAAAATTCCCTATCATTATGGGGTGTGGTCAGTTAAGTATGTATGTAATTTATATCAGTCTTAACTTCAAAACCGTTCACTCGTGCCAGTCCAGTCATGTCATAGTTATTTCATATTCTACAACGGGTTCAAAATAGCATCATCACGAAATGCTTAAATCTCGGCACGCTTTTATATTTTATATTTTTATGGTTGACGTTTCCGTTATCATCGATGTTCAAACTCCCAAAAAATAAAATAAAAGACCAATTTGAAAGAAAACCGCGCTCCTGAAATTTTATCTGTCTTTTAAACCAAATTGAGCTAATTTTTGTGCAGTTGCAGCAATACGAATGGCTTCAAATGGATTTAACTAACACCCTGGAAAACACGAACGAAAGATCAAGAAATCTGTTTAGTCGGCAAGAAAGTAGAAAAAAAATGTTCACCGTCAAATAATCGCGTTCTCTCATCAGGTTCATAAGGCTGTATGCTACTCGAAAAACCACTGTCTCCGGTGGAGTGACAGGTACATCGCCTAGCTTTGGTGTTGCGGTACTTCTGATCAGAGGTTTCTCGAGGTAAGGTGATCTCTACCAGGTCTTGCGTGTCCTGTCCATTTATAAACTCCTCCATCTCTATCACTTTCAGGTTACTTTGAATGAACAGATGGAACGAGGAATCCGTGACAATCGGCGTGATTCTTGCAAGGCTGGAAATGGAATGCAATCTTGTCAGTGGCGTAAAGGCCTCAGTAATCTGGAACCTCGATTGCGAGCTCTAGAGTTTCAACATTTCCTCCTGTTTCATTCTATTGTAGCTCTCATATCTGATGAAGCCTGGCACGTGGCGATTGCGTGCAATACAGTGGGATTTTAATGGTATAAATATTAAAGAAGTTTTAACAGTTAAAGACTCAATGTTACCTTTGGCTTAAACCTAGCAGAGGTCTCTCACGGCGACAGATAACGGAAAAAAAATATTGCTGAACTCTGTTCAAAACTACTCACTTAAGTACCCTCAATTTTAATAATGCAATTTGATTAAATTTCAATAAAGAAGGGCACTAGCTCCACGAAATACCAAAATTTAAGTTGTCTCGATCCTTCTGCTAGTAGTATTTTGTGTGAGTTCAATAAAGATTTACTTGACTTGTCTCAGGAGATGAGGAGGAGAGAAACACGCAATGATTGCACGGTACATTTGTTGTTGGTGCATAACAAGAAAGTGATGGAATACACCCCAGAGCTAAAAGAGTCTATTGACATAGCGACCTTCCTTTCAACACTCCATCAAATGATGTTTTGAAGCGTACAGGATTAGTCTTAGTTTTTTCATGAAATAAAACATCTCAGAGGCAAAGCAGTAAAAAACCGTGTGTAGTTTAAAGAGTGACCTTTGGCCTGTTCTTTTTCTCGCTTCTTGTTGATGTAAACAAAAATCCACAGATAAATCTGTTCACGTGGGTCGTATTGCATCATACAAATATGTTTTAATTAGTTACTGATATCCGCATATGGGTCACTAATTTACAACCCTGGATGATACTTAGAGGTATCACAAAGATAGTACATGTAGTTGCATATTAACACTCAAACGTTTGCATTCAAGTCACGAATTTATTTCACAGGAGAGTTTTGTATATTTATCTTTAAGAAAACGGTAATGTCGACAAGGATAAGAACGCATAAGAACACAAAAACACTACAGTTTTTTATCGCTCTGCAGGCCTCGCCAAAGGGGCCTGTGAAACGACCAAATTTGAGGTTATGTGGACGACGATTTTTTAAAAAAATTTCTTCCTTACTATCAATGTCGTTTATGCCAGTTTGATTCCAGGGCAGTCGGCATGTATCTGCTCTGATAGAAGTTTCGTATTTTAAATGCGAAAATCATAGACCATCATACACTAGCGATAATTCATGTTTTTCAGTGACTTCCTAAAGAGGTCCTTTAAGTCAATCAGGATGTTATAACGTTGCTATTTGAGGGAAAGAAACTAGAAAATCTCCTTGTTTCTGCGTCAATTTTTACTCTCACAAAACAACAGTGAGCTTTCGGGTAGTCGCTTTGTCCGAGCAAGTTGCTCCCCGAAATCTTTATTTACTTCCTCGCTAAATTACTTTCCCTTTCATTCAATATCTCTTCTGGTTTGGGGGTCGCTGTGGAACAGGATCTCACGTAGATCGCTTTTGGTGGATGTAAACTGATTGTAAATTTATTTGAGAATTAAGTCATTCGAGATAACGACAGTAGCTTTTGGAACCGGATCTTTATTTAACCTCACGGAATCCGTCGAAAACTACAGGACATATGATTATGTGACCCCTGGTCACTAGCAGAGCAACTGAACGATATAATTTAATAGTAAAAGGGAGAAAACAAATTAAATAAACTCACCTAGCTAAGGCTTCTTGGAGACTGCTTCGTCGCTTCTCTATAAACTCCTTGCTATACCGACCAAAAATCTTCGTCTTTGTGGGCAAGCACGGCAGTTTCCTGAAAAGCGCAGGACGAATATCAGCGATGGCGGTACATAAGAGCGGATATGCTTCGGTTTTTTGGGCGATCTTTTATACTTCATCGCAATGACTCTCTTAGAGAAACATGATTAAATAAGAAAGAGTGATTTGGAGCACGAGTTTCGCTTCACAGTTCACCCATACACTCAAAAGATCACTTTATGTTAATCTTGATTCCCGAACAAAAGACGTGAATGGTCTCATAGCAACCTGCATGATTGTTCAAGGGCGCTTATTGTGTGATTGAAATAGTAACTTTTAAAATTTAAAAAACACTACTCGCGAAGAGAACCAATGAAAAGAAAAACACGCGAGCTTTGCAGGTAGATTTATTGAGTTCTGTCATAAAAATTGTCTTGCGCGCTCAAACACCTCCACAGGCACCCGCTCAATTGTTTTGATTGTTGCACATGTAAAGTAAGACCAATGCGAAATTTCCAAAATAGTGACCATTTTTGTACCAGAAAATAATAATGTGACAGACAACAGTCTTGAGCACCGCACGCAACCTAACCTGGGAGAAGGGCGTGTGAATTGGCGGGCGAGACAAGTCCGTCTAAAAAGTTCTTTCTGGGCCTTCAAAAGCATCCTGCAATCTTTGCACTATCACAAAAAAGGGCAACGACTTATCACACGTTAGGATTTTGGCCTAAATTACGCGGAATACACTTCACGTTCAAAAGAAGGACAAAAACTGGTTCGTTTAAATCGTAACACGCAATATGTTTTGTTTTTCATGCACCGTTTAATTAATGTTTTGACTTGAATTGAAAAAACTCGACGTTTCTTTTTAAGTCATTGTTTCAGTTTTTAGCCATCATTTCTTTAAAATGATGCATCTGCGAACTAGCTTGCACTGTGATGTGATGGAAAAGCATTTGCAACAGAGTATTCTAATGTATTCAGCTTTGCGCACACACGATCCGTGCTCATACCTGGCGATATTACTTACAGTGTACAAGAACGGTGTCTTGATAACTGCTTCCACAACCACTCGAACTCGGAGAAACGTCTTCTAACTTGCGATCTCTTTTTGGCAAAGATAGTGCTGTTTGTCTATAAAGAGAATGTTGAGTGGTCATCGGATTTACCCATTTATTTGCATCTAATTGCAGAATCATCATGTCGATCAATCAATCAATCAATCCAATTTTGATCCGGGTTTACCCCGTAAACGGGGGTGGCCGGATCTACCTCACTTTGTCAGCAATCTTTCTAACTCTCACTCTCCTTCTCGCTCGATTCATGGCGTCCTTTTTCTCCAAACCAACTCTCATGCTCTCCTTCTCCACTTGCGTCTTCCACGTCTTCTTTGGCCGTCCTCGCTTCCTCTTGCCCTTCACTTCGAACTCCAACGCTTTTCTCAGAACATGCCCATCATCCCTCCTCCTCAACTACCAGTGCTACACAATCTAAATGGGTAATACCCATATAATCTAAATTTAGATCAGTGGGTGCAAGCCATCTCAGATGATCATCCGAGTCATCCAAACCATGCATGCACCGTATTTAGGTATAAGCACCCATTTTGAATAGTGCTGATAAACTGTGTTTAAGTCTAAACGCCCATTCTAAGTAAGCACCCATCTTAAATCGATTAGCTTTCAATATTGGTAATGGGTCTCTATTTAAGTATTACAAAAATTCGCCTTCATTCAGCAGCGTGCTTCCGTGATGGTGTGGTGGTTATCGATGATTCCTTACGCGTGGCTAACGGACTAGGTTCAACCTTTTTGTCATCCATGTCCGTCGATCATTTTAAAATTTCCTTCTTTTCCCTTTTTTTTTCCCTGACGAGAAAATTTCTAAGTATAAGGTGAACTTCATGTAATTGAAGTGAAAGAGGAAACGCATATTTAATGAGTTGCTTGGATGACTCGGACTGAGATGGCTTACACCCAATGATCTAAATTTAGATTATATGGGTATTACCCATTTAGATTGTGTAACACGGGTTACCATCTGAACCACTGTTTCCTTCAATCCCAGCATCTCCATCAGGTCCTCTGTCCTCTTCTTCTCCATCAGTTTTGCACCACAAATTGCTCTAACCATTGCTCTCTCAGTCCGTCTCAAAATTGCTATCTCATTTACCCTCAGACACCGTGTCTCACTCTCATATGAAATCGCCACTCTTACACAACTCCGATAAACCATTCCTTTCACCTTCAGCGAGAACCTTCGAAGTTGAAGCAGTTGTCTCGGGAATTTCCACTCATCCAAGTCCACAGAAAGATTAAGACCTTTTGAAGTAAATTCTATTATCTGGTTTGAAATCATTGAGGGAGGCTAAAAAATTCGGGGAAATAACTGGCTTGCTAGTATGTTTAATAATAAGATGCACATTTTTGTCTCGTTTGTCTTGTCTTTGCTCCGGCAATCATCTCCACAGCGACAAAAAACAATCTTTGGTCGGGTCTCTCAACCATTTCCGAGAAATGCAACAGGCTATGTCTTCGGAGAAATATCTGGACAACAAATCAATGAAAGCTGTTCATATTATGGCTTATACACTGTCCCTGACTGGTGTAAGGTATGCGATTTAATAACATTTTCAGTTATTCAAAAATAAATACTTTGAAGTTATTGTTGATAGGTCTTTCGTTACATTTAACTTTGTATATTGGTTGAAAAACTGCCTCACAATAACTAAGATTTCGTGAGAGAATATTGGACCACACTGCACTCATTGAAACCATATCAGATCAGTTCAGTTCAAAACTTAAGTTTGTTCACACTTCATCATGGGATATTGTATTGATTTGAACAGTAACTACTTGAGAATAGAATAACATTACGAATTTTCATTAGTAATAGCTACAAGAAGTGTCCGGGAGTCGGAGAAGCACAGCTTTCAAGCTGACCACCGGTAATGCAAGTCAAATACTTGTTCATTGAGTGTTCTTCAGATCGTTAAAGCAGTGTTCTGTTATAAAATTAGTGAAAAAAATAAGAAACAGTTCAGTTGTGAGACCATAATTAAGCCGAAAATGATAGCTTATAAGAAGGAAATTAGTACCCAGTCGCCAACAATTTCGAGACTCCTTTTTTCTTTGCTGGTAAAAACGCCCAATTTGTTTTGGCATAATGTAATTCTTTGCCTGCTTCGAAGTTATTGTTTCTCAGCGGTATGACTGTCTAACTACAAACAATAATGGCTTCAGACCAAACCACTGTCGTCCGGTATGACTTCATAAAAGCGATGAAATGGAAGGCAGCCAGGTCATTGAGTATTTTGGAGTGGGTGTGGAGCCGGCTACATCACGTCTTAATTTACTTTTAGCCAAGAAATACCGAAAATGACTTTACTTCTCCATGAATATACATGTCCATACTTATAATAACTGTAACAGTAAATTACGCAAATAAAGTCAAAATTATCCATACTTTGCACTCAGTTAGACTTCTACCTGCGCTGAAGAGAAACATTTGAATTTTCTTCTCCAAATTTTTATCACTTAAGTTCATTTGCGCGGTATTTATTATGGGAGAACTGGAAAATGTGCCATTTGCTGCTGTTTCAAGTTAAAAAGGAAATGGAAAAGGAAAGGAATAGAAATTTATTTCAGTGTCTAATATTCTAGCGCTGGAGCACTACGTAGGGACACAGTAAATTGAAATTAACAAATCAACGCAAATTAAATTTTGGAAAAGAATGGCAGAGGAATGAGTGAGGTAAGGTGACTAAAATACAGAAGAGAAAAAAGTGAGAGGAGGGGGAAAAGTATAAAGGACAATTAAAATTAACTTTTTAAAATTGTTCTCACTTGAACTACAATCTCATAGTCGGTGTAAACGGGCCATCCATGCTCCAGATGAGTTCGAGGGTTACGAACGTGAATGGACATATACTGCAAAAGAAAACCAAAAAGTGGTTAAAAGGCTTTTAGACTATACAGTTGTGATTATTACAACGTAATAGGATATAGAGGATATAGGATACCTACAACTGTGCTTGTATTCCCTCGCAAATTCATCGTAGGCGGAAGCGCGTACCTTTCACTGTTTGGATGCATGTGAATCAAAAGTAACTACTGGTCAGGCGATAAAAACAGTTCAGTTCCTTTTGCGTGCACCGGCCTATCTGAATCACCCACTGGATTATCAATCTGATATTTGATTGACAAGTTGTGTTATGGATATATGTCTGACCACATGTCTGCGCATATCCGACGGAAAGGGCAAATACTAATATTTTTCACTGACATGCTGGTACTCATGCATATCTTCATAAAAATAACTTCTCAAAACATTTCATTGGCTCCGATTACAAATTTTTGGTTTTCTGGCTATTGAAGTTTTTATGTGGCTGTTGTGGTGTTGTTCGGTTTAAAGGAACAATATTTGAATACCATTTATTTCCATATCGAGCAGACCAGAAAGCGCGAAGCACATTTTTGTTAATAGCGAATAACTTCGAAGATGAAACAAGAACTTCGTCGACATAGTCAATTTTATTCATGAAAACTTCAATAAAAAGCCTTACAATTTCTCTGGCTGACTGCACCTGAATCAAATCACGCTAAAACTTGCTTCTCCTTCTTCCTTATCAGGACCTATCAGGCCTTTGTTACTCAAGTCACAAAACCAATGAAATTAGGATCGAGGCATGATCCGTGTGACTCCTGCTGGGCTGTTCATTGGAGGACTAAAAATTACTAAAATTTATCTTTGGAAAATATGAGGAAGGAAAATATTCTTCCTTGCAGGCCAATTTTATTGCCAATAACATCAACAACACTCGACCCCAATCGATCAAGCTCACAGATCATACCAATAAGTCACAACGCATGTACCAAAAATGGATTAGGTTTTCAGGAGGACGTGCCACTGGAGAATTTCAAGTGTTTGTTCCAATATAATTTGGAAAAACCAAACTGACTGTTAATGCGCAAACATTGTAAAAAGTAGGTAGCATGGTTCATCAAGGATGGGCACAATCTCCAAGTTTGAAAACAGATGAATGAGAACGCCGGGAATTGAGAGTTTTTAACTTTTCAGTGTTGCTATTTAACAATTATTCTGCGAAATCGCGCGGAATATCGCCTGATACTTACCCGACGAGGCCGTAGGCCGAGTTGGCTAAAATCAGGCAATATTCCGCAAGATTGAGCAGGACAATTGTTTTATTATTCAACACATTAATGACAAAGCACAATTTTCTACGTTTATTGAAAAAAAAAAACCTGGAAAAACTACCATTTTTCTCCGCGACTTTCAAATTAGGTATATCGAAAGAATACGCACTACAAATATTGAGCGCGCTATGACCATATTTGGACATTGTCACAATAGAATATTATACATGTTCGTATAATGGAATTTTCCGGGGCGGAGTTGCCATAAATGTCTTAATGTCTCGGTTTTTTCCCAAATATTATCGAAAATACATTTTGACATAACTGAGCTTTCACAACAAAAATACTCATGGCCAGTTTTTATCGGGGGCTTTTCCCTAAGAAATGAAAAGATCGGTAGTATAATACAGTCTGCCTATCCATTCAGATTTTTAAAATAATATATCTTTTCTTGCTTTTGATGCAAGGATCTAAAAAGTTTGAGAGATTTAACAGTTCAATATATTGCGCAAACTGATCAAAATATGTCAAAGGAATCGTCAAGGTGGCTGAATTTCGCAAGAACTTTCATATATGTTATATTAAGCAGACATCTACCAGATACGATTCCATGGACTATGACAGCAAAGCATAAAGCAAGGTTACCTCTAATTTTAATATCTTACCTCGATGTCTACTCCTTCTGTAGACATATTCTTTTAGGATGCAACGGGATTGAAGATAAAGGTCAGCTAAACACAAATGCTAACAGTCACCGTTCAAGGAACTGAAGCTAAAAGCACCGCCGGAAAAGCACGTCTTTCCAATTGTCGCAGTGCAAACCGAGGTCACAAGTACGGCTTGTTATTGTAGATTGAAAACGATGTTTAAATCCATCAAGATCAAGGAAAGCTCCTCTCATGACATGTCCCTGTCACAACTGCATTACTAAAATGCATCAAACAGATAGCATTGCAACTCACTCTTTCTTAGCGGTTCATCAATTTTGAATTGACACCAATCATGATAGATTTTCCGCAATATGATATGTGTTATTCGTAAGGTCAAGTGCTTCTTTTAATTGTATGGCACAGAGACGTCTTTGTTTCAGGCAATGGCACGTTAGTTCACCTTCATGTCAGTGATTCACGTATGAAAGTGACTAAAGTAAAGACCGCAAGGCGGAGACTGATTGATTTAGTACACTCAAGGTGACAACCGCGCTTCTCGTCACGCAGCGGATAAAAATTTATTGGAACTTCAAGAAACTGGGTAATTGATAAAAAGTGTAGTTAACCGAACCGTAAAATGAAAGCTAGAATTTTAAAAGAGTGCTTAGGCCTAATCACTGAAACGAGCGCTTAGGCTTAGTCAGTAAACGAATGCAGATTCATCACATTATCTCGTAAAGAGTGTGATTAACGGAACCGCAATATGAAAGCTAAAATTTGAATGAAAGAACGAGGCTCGGCGGCTCGACGGCTCGCCACTCGAGTGATACTTCTTTAAAAAATGGCCTGTATTCTGTAGTTTATCCGCACTTACGTCCTCACGCTTTCACAACGGCGAATATCCATTGTGCTTTGCGCTTTAGTTCACGATTTTAGAACGAGAAATATACATTCTAATTACCGATTTTGGCCTGAGGACTCGGAAGAGTATCTACTGTATATAGCCCTCTTGGGCTCTCACGCTTTGAGAACGAAGATTATTCATTGTGTTTTGTACTTTGGGGCATTTATGATTTTAGAACGGGGAACATACATTCTTAGTAGCGCAAAATCGGTGAAAATTGGTTAAATAGGAGAATCATAAAAATCTCAGAATCGGACAATAGGAGAATCGGAAAAATCGTAGAATCAGAGAATGAAAATTGGTAAAATAGGAGAATCGGAAAAATCTTAGAATCGGACAATAAAAATTGGCAAAGTAGGAGAATCGGAAAAATCGTAGAATCGGAAAAATCGCAGAATCTGAACAAGCGGAGAATCTGAAGAATCGGAAGAATCGTACGTCAAAAGTCATATTTTACTATTGTACGATTTAGCCGTAATCGCACCCTTCTGGGTCTGCGCAGTCTGCATTCTACAGTCTGTGTTTCACATTGACCGGATAAGTAATCCTTACAGAGTTCTTTTGATATACATGTATTATAAAGAAAATGCATTTTGCACTTATTTGAAATGATTTTCTCATTTGCAATATATATTTTGAAAGAGCATTAGCCAAAAATGAGCGTAATTTTAGATAATACGAGATGCTTCTGTGAAGCATACACTGGGTTGCCTGTGGTACGTGCTACAGAAAATCAGAAGGCACTGAATTGTGTGGTATTGAAATACAGCATTCCAGTCTCTGAAGAATAACAAATAAAAGAGAAGCGAGAAACATTGGCTTCTGGGCTGACATGTTGATAATTTTCAAGTTCCCTCACAACTTCTTTTTACCACAAGTGTGCCCTCTGAGCATCTGAAGGCTTTCTAATACTAAAGTTCACTGAAGTTAAGCCCTGCCGGGCGGGGTTAGTGTTTGGATGGGAGACCGAAACAATGTACCCCTCTTAAAACAGAAGCATCGGACCGAAAATACTATTAACTCTAACAAATGCGAACTCAGCAAGGTACAGATCTTGTTAGCTTGCTTTATGCAAAACAAATATTGATGAAAAAGCAAATAACTATTGATACACAGTTTTCAGAAAGAGCAGAAGGAAGTTTCCCGGAGGGTCGATCGAGAATAAAATATTTACGACATCAAAACAACATTAATTTTGAACCGTGAATATAGAATATAAAAAGTTACGATCAGCGACAAACATTTTGGGAGATTTTTGCTACGTTCAAGTAAATTGCAAAATCGAAAAGTGACATGGCCGGAATTCAGCGGGCGCCGTGATTACGTTACCGCTGCATGTTTACTCGTCAAACAGTGAAGCATCTGTGTCAAATGATGTCAAGATACCGGGTTTTTAAAAAGTTTCTTTTTCTGTCAAGTGTTATAAAGTTTGACAATGAAATGAGCGAAGTCAAAACAAAGATCACAATCGCCCAACTCTTGTTTATGCAAAGTCAAAATTTACTCTCCAAGACGCGTACGACGTTATTATCACCAGGTAATTCCATCATTTTGGAAATAGCAGCTACTTTATTATTCATCTGCGTCACAAGTTTTCACTGATTTTGGGGCTCATTTTGTTGAAACTCGAGCACGCTTTCAACAGGCCTGTGAACCCTTCCCGCTTACAGAGCAAAACTAAAAAACTTCTCGCATATCACATTTCAACCTTAAGCTCGAAAATTCAATACACAACATGATATTATAATTCACAAAGGCAGAAAATACCACAGAATCCTTTTCCAGCGAAAGTTTTATTGAGACAAACAACATATTTGCTCTTAGAGGCGAAAACCTCTTCCTATTTCATTGCGTGCGTGAAGACAACAAACTCAATTGTGTCAAATTACCTTGTACTTCAGGTAAATACTGCTCACTTTGATTTCGTCTCGACGGGCGATAGATTGTTGTCGAAGTCCAGTACTCGTCGCTTTTGAGATTCATGCCTAGTTTATCCAACTGACTTTCCATTATTGAGCTCCATAAGGGTATATTTACTGGGTTGCCTTATAAGGCAAACCCAGTCGAGGTCTTCGTTTAGTTTGTTTGTTTTCTTTTTTTTCTTTTTTTTAGTTTTTTTTTTTTCCGTGTCGGTAAAAGTCTTGCCTGTCACTCCCCTGGTAAGTGGTGTCTTTGTGTATAGAGCCTTCTGGGCGTATTTTCTTAGGATCGAGAGGGTAGTGGAACTGCGTAGATTTCTCTGGTGGACACAGTAGAATCATTAACTTAGCCTGCAATGGCGTCGAAAGTCATGCAACGCGAATGGCGTTTTAGTGGATCCTTAAACAAAATATACCCTTATGGAGCTCAATAATGGAAAGTCAGTTGGATAAACTAGGCATGAATCTCAAAAGCGACGAGTACTGGACCTCGACAACAATCTATCGC
This sequence comes from Montipora foliosa, assembly GCF_036669935.1. NCBI lineage: Eukaryota > Metazoa > Cnidaria > Anthozoa > Scleractinia > Acroporidae > Montipora > Montipora foliosa. The sequence goes on from NC_090876.1 coordinate 52,189,478, forward strand.
CCGTCGAGACGAAATCAAAGTGAGCAGTATTTACCTGAAGTACATGGTAATTTGACACAATTGAGTTTCTTGTCTTCACGCACGCAATGAAATAGGAAGAGGTTTTCGCCTCTAAGAGCAAATATGTTGTTTGTTTCAATAAAATTTTCGCTGGAAAAGGATTCTGTGGTATTTTCTGCCTTTGTGAATTATAATATCATGTTGTGTATTGAATTTTCGAGCTTAAGGTTGAAATGTGATATGGGAGAAGTTTTTTAGTATTGCTCTGTAAGCAGGAAGGGTTCACAGGCCTGTTGGAAGCGTGCTTGAGTTTCAACAAAATGAGCCCCAAAATCAGTGAAAACTTGTGACGCAGATGAATAATAAAGTAGCTGCTATTTCCAAAATGATGGAATTACCTGGTGATAAATAACGTCGTACGTGTCTTGGAGAGTAAATTTTGACTTTGCATAAATAAGAGTTGGGCGATTGTGATCTTTGTTTTGACTTCGCTCATTTCCTTGTCAAACTTTATAACACTTGACAGAAAAAGAAACTTACAAAACCCGGTATGTTGCCATCATTTGACACAGATGCTTCACTGTTTGGCGAGTAAACATACAGCGGTAACTTAATCACGGCGCCCGCTGAATTCCGGCCAAGTCACTTTCGATTTTGCAATTTACTTGAACGTAGCAAAAATCTCCCAAAATGTTTGTCGCTGATCGTAACTTTTTATATTCTATATTCACGGTTCAAAATTAATGTTGTTTTGATGTCGTAAATATTTTATTCTCGATCGACCGTCCGGTTTCTGAAAACTGTGTATCGATAGTTATTTGCTTTTTCATCAATATTTGTTTTGCATAAAGCAAGCTAAAAAGATCTGTACCTTGCTGAGTTCGCATTTGTTAGAGTTAATAGTATTTTCGGTCCGATGCTTCTTTTTTAGGAGGGGTACGTTATTTTGGTCTCCCATCCAAACACTAACCCCGCCCGGCAGGGCTTAACTTCAGTGAACTTTAGTATTAGAAAGCCTTCAGATGCTCAGAGGGCACACTTGTGGTAAAAAGAAGTTGTGAGGGAACTTGAAAATTATCAACATGTCAGCCCAGAAGCCAATGTTTCTCGCTTCTCTTTTATTTGTTATTCTTCAGAGACTGGAATGCTGTATTTCAATACCACACAATTCAGTGCCTTCTGATTTTCTGTAGCACGTACCACAGGCAACCCAGTGTATGCTTCACAGAAGCATCTCGTTTGTTTAAGGATCCACTAAAACGCCATTCGCGTTGCATGACTTTCGACGCCATTGCAGGCTAAGTTAATGATTCTACTGTGTCCACCAGAGAAATCTACGCAGTTCCTCTACCCTCTCGATCCTACGAAAATACGCGCAGAAGGCTCTATCCACAAAGACACCACTTACCAGGGGAGTGACAGGCAAGACTTTTACCGACACGGAAAAAAAAAAAAAAAAAAAGAAAAAAAAGAAAAAAAAGAAAACAAACAAACTAAACGCAGACCTCGACTGGGTTTGCCTTATAAGGCAACCCAGTAAAAAGCATGCCACTGGCACAATCTATTCGAGCCTATGAATCGTCACGACACGTCAGAGAGGCCCTGGGAACAACTACCTTGTCGTAAGAAGCAGCAGCGAGAGAGCAACGGTTTCTTTGATTGAAGTTTTTATCTGTCATTTTGAACTTGTTTTCACTATGAAAGAGAAAAAGCAAAGCCAGTCAAAGTCCAAACGGCGGATAAAATCAAATGTACTTTGAATTATTTTTCGAGGAAATGTTGCTGTATTGGGTTGCGTTACAAAATTAACATAAACTGAATTTTAATGTTTTTGTTTTTAATGATTAAATTTTCAAAAATGTTACGATTAGATGCGAAGACGAACCGTAGCTAACGCTTTCCCCGAAGTAAAAGATGATGAGCAAGGCCTAAGGATAATGGAGATGGACTCGACTGGTGAGGAAACAAAGGAAACCGCTTCAGGTGATCGTTTCATTCAACCAAGTTAAATATAACAGTTTATTGCAATAATAATAATAATAATAATAATAATAATAATAATAATAATAATAATAATAATAATAATAATAATAATAGTAATGATGATGAGGATGATAATGAGGATGATGATGATAACGATAACAGCAACATTTTGTATTGTGCAGCTCCAAAAGTTCACAGCACTTCACTATAAAATTCGTATATAATGAAATCTTAAGTGAGCAAGTAGCCTCAAACAAAATTTTCATTGTTATTGTTGTTTTATTTACTCCATTCGAAAAAAATACATTATCACATTATCAGCACTATTGACTTAATAATGAAGTACCTCTTAAGGAGATATATCATAAAAAATCATAATGTGAAATCACATAAAAATAGAATGGAGAAGGGCACAGTATAGTAAAATCAGTAACAGTCGCTGAGCCCCTTATGTCCCTAGATTCTTTTAAAAGGAATAAGTTGAGTTGTTAAAGCCTGTCATACAGTGCGGCAGAATTCCAGTGCCTGGTCTAGTTGCTGTGATTGAGATAGCTCGGCCTTCATCTTTTTTCCAATGCAGTGCATTTGGGAGCGAACAATAACTAAAGGATCAAGTAGCTCATTATCAAAATTTCAGCGACCAGTTTGACTATGAGGTTGACAATCGAAAACCCATGTCCAAAATTAGGATTCGCTTTGTGAGCTACTCTAGGATAGGGGGGATTTGGAGAGTTTACTCTAGTATAGGGTAGCAAAATTCAGCTGAACCAGCTCTGGTATAGGCTAAGGGTTCCAGGGTCCCAGCAGCACATCCCCACCCAGAAATTCCTAAAGTACCACCTCTGGGGATTAGCACAAACCAGTGTTAAATACCATGGAAACCTTTAGGTTTTGATGCCTCTTAAGCAAATGTTAGTGCCAACCAGGCTTCAAGCAACTGGCCCCAGATATATATCTAAAGTGGTTATAAAGTTATCATGATTGCATGGCAATGGCAGTGCTAGGGCTATTGTAAATGCGTTTTTATGATAAAACATCCATTTTGTTCCTTTTTTGCTTATCACCGCTGACGAATTAGGAGACATTCCAGTTTTAGTGTGGACAGGCGAAAAACCAAAATGTTAGGGCATAGAAAACTGATTATGATTCATGTAAACAAACATCAGTTATTGTTTTCCCTAGAATCAAATGAGTGTTTCATACATTAATTTGTCTCCACAGATGGGCCACAAACCTCTGTTGTTACTTCCCTCATGTCCAATAACAGAGCTCTAGCAGCAGCTTTAGGTACAGATTGCTTCTTTTTCAAAACATAAATTTCAAAACAGATAGTCCAAAATAATCATTATTTTTGAAATGGATCATTTAATTTTTTCAGAAGATGCACAGCTTGAGCTCCGCTCTATTAATCGTGAAAACATTCAGCTGAGGAAACAAATTCATGAAGATCATCACCTATTTGTGGAGAAGACCAGGGATCTAGAGAAACAACTCAGATCCCTTGAGCAATTTTCAGGAAACAATTTACCGAAGCCAGCTCAGGTAGTCTTCTGCCTAAAAACTTACAGGTTGTACCCTGGCATATTTGTGTGAAGGTTTCTAGAAAGAAGGTTTTCTTTGGTTTAGTCAACCCTTTGCTGAGAAATATCACATTCCATCTAGCAGATTTTGTTTTAGAAAATAGCAAACAAATCCATTCAACTAAATTCAGTATGCATTTAGTTTAAATCCATCAAGATAATTCAGTAGCTTCGTAATCTTGTTACACATGATTATTGCATAAGCAAGCTTCGCCCCTATTTCACATTTTGCTGGAATTGCTCTGTCATTGTTATAAAAATTTGGTTCATACTTAAAGTATGCAGAAAGCGTCATACAACTGTACCTGTGAAGTTGAGAGAGCAGTCAAGAAGTTCAGTTGATTTTGGCAGCAGGTTATTTAAGCTACTCTTATTATCTTGTGCTCTCCAAACTTGCTACATAGATTGAAACCCTTTACAAACCTATGGAACACACTAATATTATTTTTATTGAATCCATAAATCCAGGTAATTTTCCATGATGTGTACAATCTCCTGAAAGAAACATGTACCCAGTTTCTTCAAGGCTCCAACTTTCTATCAGATGCACTTCATCTTGTAAATTCCCTTCTCACACAATCTAACGGACTTGTGAAAGTTGAAGATGTCAGTACACATAAGTATGTTCATGCACTGTTCAACCAAGTGTCTCCTTATGTGGACCCAGTTGTCAGTACTGCTTGCACCACCCCTCCTCCAGATGACCTTGCTAATCCTGCTTGCACCACCCCTCCCCCAGATGAGCCATCTTCTATGGAAATCACAACATCTCAGGATGTTACCATAGAAACATTCGACACTGCATTGAGGCCCTCACATAGAGGTAAGTCATGTTACTGTTTTTTTGTTTGTGACAAAGCTAATACCTTTTGAAGATAATGTCCTCAGAGCTCTCAAGTAACATAATTTAGGCACTGGAATTCACTGATCTAAAGAATTGTAGTGGTCTTGTCTTTAAAGAAACCATCAATGCATGTCAAGCAAACATTTTATTTTGTATTATGTAGTTATTTGATGTTTGGCAGGTGTGCTTGTCTTGTTTCCTTCCATCAAATGCGCAGTTTGGGAGTCCTTTTTATGTTTTCTCTATACTCAGAGCATGGGAAGATTGGTGATGATCTTGCAGCAATGGATATTGACCAGTTACAAGTTGAAAACAGACGTTGCTCAAAGAGGAAAAGTTCTATGGGAGTTAGCTACACTGAACCAACTCTTAACAGGTTGATGATTGTTACTATTGCAGTTTTGAAGTTTGACAGTCCATTCTCATTTTTATTATGACTTTTGTCTTAAAGTTCCAAATTCTTGAAATCGATATCGATGTGAGCTTGAGGTTGAGGGACCCCATGCCTTGAAAAGAGATAAGAAAGGGCAACTGAAACCTGCTGAAAAACCGCACAGGATGTTGATATCTTTCTTTGTAGATTGTTATAGAAATCTTTGAATATGAGGTTATTTTGAAGATTATTGCAAAGATCTTTGTTTGGGATTTTTACAGGATCTCAATAAGTCGACACTTGCCGAAACTGTTTGCTTAGATCTTTGAACAAGGATATTGTAGACATTTTGTTGAGATCTCAACAAAAATGAGCAGAATTTGTTCGGCAGCCTTAAGAATGTTTGAACTGGCCTGGGTAACTTATAGCTACCTATGTGCTGCATAAAATCATTTGAGCTGAAGTACATGTTTCAACCTCCCTCTTTCATGTTCAACAGCAAATTGCGTAGGGGAGACCGATTTACTGATACTACATTTTGTGAAGACGGAGTATTTTGGGAAACTCGTAAGAGTAAGTTGATTTCTTCAAGGGAATCTCTTGATTTTGCTATCTAGTTTTGAATTTACTAACTTAACGGTTTCCCTTTTACTTCTTTTCCATGTTAGAAAAGAAAGCACAGTCAAAAAGGCAGGCTTCGTTAACACTCTGTGGAAGAACGGTAAACGCTTTAAACATTGCTTGCAAGCATTGTTAAGCCCCGGCTACACGTTCAAACGTTGTTATAGCACATTTGTTGGATCAACAATGTTAGGTAACATGCATGCTTGATGACGTTTGTTCAACATTTTTTGTTGGAAGAATGTTTTAATTTCGATCAAACGTTTTCTCCAACATACAACAAATGTTGAAGCGTGTATCCGCCCTTTCAACAATAGAGAGCTTTAGATTCTAGGACGAGAACGACTACGAGTACGAGATTTTCTCATAGAACAACAGTGAGTGCACGCAAACCATCGTCATTTTGGCGGAGAAAACGTGATATCGTCGTCATGTCAGTACGAGGTTTTGCAAAGATGGCGTTGTGTCAAAACAAGTCAAGGTAGCAGTTTTGGCATTTTTCGATCAGCAAAAAGGCTCAGTTATCAGCAATAAGAATAACTGAGCAACCTATACGGAGCCCTATACTGCTAACAAAGAGTAAGATTGATCGTACCGGTTATAAATTTTCTTAGTATTTTCGCTTAAAGCGGACAGTCAAAACTAGCGATTGCAGGATATCAGGCCCAATTTGAACGGCACAAATCTCTTGCTCCTGCGGTGCTGCAGTGACCATTCAAAATTATGCAATTAAGTTAGGTGAACAACTGCTACCGCAGTGCCGTAGTGGATGAAAAATGAAGTCTGAATTAGTTTAAAGACTGCTACCGTAGTGCCGCAGTCGATGACGAATTAAGTCTGAGTGAGTCGAACGACTGCTACCGCAGTGCCGTAGTGCCGTAGTCGATGAATTATGAAGGGATTAGTATTGCTATGGAGGATAGACCTGGGATAAGGGAAATAATTTTGTCTCAACCTGTGGAAGAGCCAGCTAATCCATTTCCAACATTGTTGCATCAAACGAAATGTTTGATCAAAATCAAATCTTACCCAAAGATTCTTCAAAGCAAAAACGCTCGCTAAACCTCATCCGACAATACAGGGACACCCAACAAAGGTGTTCCCCAAAATATATCTGTTCCGCAGTGGAAATTCAGCTGGCTGACAAGTTATTAAATTTCATACTTTTTAGCATTTCAATAAACCTACTCGGCTAAGTGCCCGGGCAAACTGCTTCAACCTTTGCTTCAAAATCTGTTGGATTATGTGGAACGATGTTGAACGATGTTGATTGCTAGTAGGGGTGGGCAAACGGTTTCATGATTTCAACAAAGCTCAGGACAGGCCTTGTATTCAGTCCCAGGCTGCAGCTGCAGTTGTATTTTAATAACATTTTAAACATCATTATGATAAGTCATTTATGCATATATGTATATATTATTTTATTTTATTTATTTACTTATTTATTTATTTTGTACATCATTGTACATAGTTCCGTAATCCGGCCTTTGGGCTGCCATGGAGTATTTTTAAAGGGAACCATCACTAAAACAGGAATATATCTTTAAAATAGTTAACATAATGCTCACAATCAAAATTGTTCGAACGTTTTCCAATGGGAGCGTTTGTATCCGAAATAAATAAATTTTAAAAACGGTTGTTTTGGTTTTCAAATTTCCCGGGCGCCACCATCTTGAATAATTGTAACGTGTCATGGAAATTTGAAAACCAAAACAAGCGTTTTTGAAATTCATTTATTTCGGATACAAACGATTCCATTGGAAACTATCTGTCCATCTATCTATCTATCTATCTATCTTTCTATCTATCTATCTATCTATCTATCTATCTATCTATCTATCTATCTATCTATCTATCTATCTATCTATCTATCTATCTATCTATCTATCTATAGGAACATGATACAGTCATTGAGAGACCGACTAGTTCGCACGCTCATACCCAACAATAGGGAGCTTAAGCAACGACAACGGCGACGGCAACGAGAACGTCATCTCAAAATATAAATTCGCGTTATTGTAATCGCTTCGTTACTATTTCAACTTTTTTATTATGACGGGGGTGTGGTAGTTCCTCAAAAATGACGCTGGTAGGAACGGCGCTCAATTTAGGGCAGAAAATGAAAATTTATCCTCAAGTAATGACGTTTTTCATAAAACGTAAAATTTGGCTATTTCACGTTGTAGTTTTGCTGACGACGGCAATGAAATGGACGAAAGTGAAAAACACACGTGCAGGGCGTGCAAAGCTATTATTTTTGCCTACTAAATATGCAAATTTGTGACGTTCTCGTTGCCGTCGCCGTTGTCGTTGCTTAAGCTCCCTAGTGTTGAAGGAGGGAACAGCAAACGGCTTCAACTTCGTTCAACATTCGCGAAAGCAAAAGAAATGTTGAATGAAAAACAGTTTAAACGCTTTTAAACTCATTCAACATCGATTCAACTTCGTTTCAACATCGCTGTTCAACAAAATCAAACGGATGTTGAAGCAAATGTAGAAGCCGTTTGCCGCCCCCCCCTCCCCCGGGCACGTGACGTCACGGTGGCCATGTTGGTGTCCCCAACTCATCCTCCGGGAATTGAGCTTGAGTGGAAAAACAAGGTTACTAATCACGCGAGCTAAAACACTCCATACCGGATCCGAAATAATAGACCTTTTCGGCTTGTACATTTTGTTTTCCCAATACAGATCATGTGATAATACTCAGGAGGTTTGGTCTTTTGTTTTGTTCATTAAAGTGAGGGTATGCAAGCATGAATATGCCTGCATGCACTCTTTTTAATGAACTAAACAAAGGACCAAGCCTCCTGAGTATTATCACATGATCTGTATTGGGAAAACAAAATGTACAAGCCGAAAAGGTCTATTCATGTCCATGAAAGAAAAGAACAAAGCGAACATAACAATATTCAATTATCAAGACCTAATCGGAATAACAATGGTCCTTTTGTCCTCAGCCATTTTAGTCCGGTATATGAAAGTCTAACCCAAATCATTGTTGTACCCAATTCAAACCCTTTGGGATTTAAACGTTTTGTTCCAGGTATTACCATATCATTTAAATATGAATGCTACATTATCGTGCAAGTACAGTACACAATCTTAATCCCGGGAGATTTGAATTGAGTACAACATTGAGTTAGCCGATTAGGTCTATCCGTGCTGGCTGGATGAGAAGAGAAACTGGGGAAGACTGGAGGAGAACTCGTTCTCGAGAAGCTAACCGCTGGTTCAACTTAACGCATGTTGAGAAAAAAAAACCTGTTTTGACTGGTTTGGCGAGCAGGTTCTCTGCTGGCTGGGAGTTTCCATCGCTAGTCAAGCTGTGAGCTGAAATAATCATCCTGGGCCCGGTTCCTCGAAAGCCGATTAACTTAATCCAGGATTAGCGTAAACTTTTCACGTTTTCAACTTTTTGGTGAAAGTTTCTTTTGCTTATTTTCGTTTTTCAAGATTGACGTCTTCTCATGTAAAGTTCTGCCGAAAATCTGTGTTGAACAGCATTTGGAAGTAGAGAAATAAACTGCTTGGTTAATTTTTAATCTTAGATTAGCGTTAATCGGCTTTTGAGGAACTGGGCCCTGGTGGTGCCCTTTTCTTTTCCCAGCAAAATTAAAAAACTTAAAAAAAAATGTTTTACAAGCGTTTTCTTGTAACTTTTTTGCCTATTATCGTACATTTTGGAAATAATTTTAATTTTCGTTGAGTGCCCCTGACAAAATGATGCCCGTTGAAACATTGGAAAAGGAAATTTGAATCGATTTGTTGCATAGCGCTACCCTAATGAACTTTGTCTTTCTCGATTCCAAACTTATTACTTTTCGTTTTCTTTCCAGAAAAAGCGAGCTCCCCTCACTGATTTGACAAATGTCATAAAAGAGGAGCCCTGGTTTTGAATACGTCTTCACAAACACGTCATCATTGGAGACTGAGAGCACAGACCAACGATATTTGTTTGCCAGAATACGTCAAACCGCCAAAGAGATAAATTTAGCAACTTGATCACAAAATGGTGATAGCATAGAAGCACAAGCACAGCAATCCACAGTTTCCACAGAAAACACAAAGCCTGGAAAATTATACCAGTTTGTTGCGTGGTTTCCTTTGCATTTATTTGTTATCCTGAACGCTGACAACCCTTTGCAGGGCTTGCTTGTATTGTACATACATGTACATCCCTTTGGCATTCGCTGTTTTTTTTTCTGGGAACATTCCAAGGTTCCGCCTTTCAAAACACCAGCCTGAACGGAAAGGATAAATGAATATGACAAGGAAGTATCTTTTGGTGATCACCGGGGGTTTCTCTCAAATAATATTTATATTTATAATAATACATAACACTAATGAAGACCAAGTATTTATATCCAGAATATTTATTAAAGAAAAAAGAACTCTTCTCTGGTGAATATTTTACTTAGAGTTGCGCATCAAACTATTCAGTGTACGTCTTTCATATGCAAATTGCTCGTTAGCCTAATAAATGACCAGGGACACTTGGATAGCATTTCTGCTCCATTGCCATTGGTCATGTTTTAAGAAATTGAGCTCTGTTTCGAAACAATGCCACATGCGAATGAACAAAAGTAAGGTCTGTACTCCCAGCAACTTTGTTAAAGATTCGTGCAACCCTGTAGCGTAACAACTTGTTTCTTAAAGTTTGTAAACTTGATACCAGTTGCTGCAGTCGAAGTCTTTGGTTTTATCATCGGAGTTGATAATGTAAAATGGCCACCGTACAGAGATTCTAAAAGCTGACGTTTCGAGCGTTAGCCCTTCGTCAGAGCGAATCGAGGAATTGCGGCTTACGTGTAGTTTTTATAGTAGAGTAGGAGCTACGCTATTGGTGGTAACATGGCAGGATCCGTGGAAGTCTCTTATAGTTGCCAGGCAGTTAATTTTAAAACGAAGAATGAGAATCGACTCAGGTTTCGTTTACGTCCTCCTGGCTATTTTCTTATTTTGAGCAAACTATATACCAAGACGCCTAACTCAGACCATGCCCAATTGGTATTTTCACAGCTTTTTTTCTCCGGGGAGGAATGGGTTAGGCGCACAGAGTGGCAAGGAGCTGAGTGTGTGATTGACAACTCGGTGATGGGCTTCATCTGCTCGGATGGCTAAGATGACGTCACGCATTGTCGAACCATCCTAATGTAATATAAAGACGAAAAATAGTTAAGGATTGCATCAAAAGCGAAAGGGAAACAAATGGACATACATACATGGTGGTTTGGTTGAAAACAAACTCGTGTAGTTTGAGTTCGTGGGAATATAAATCTTGCTATGCTAGCAAAGTCATTCAAGGGTATGGAATCAGCGTAGCACATTGCTTACCGGTATTTGCCAATAGTTGACGGCAATCTTTGGGGCCAGCTGATTTTTCCACAAGGGTAACTTTCCACTTTCAATACACTGGTGAAGAGAAGTGAATTCAGAGAAAAAGAAATAGCCAAACTTCCCTATTTCTGAGGTGACTAGTTTACTAATGGACGACTAGAAATAACGAAAGGCGCAATCAAACTTCCAAGCCCTATGACGAGTTTTATATCCAGTGATCTTGATTCAAAAAACGCGAAAATTTATTTTTTACAATGACTGCAAGATTCTCGCGCGCTCATTGGCTAATTTTTATTGTCAATAAGCGGACAGACACATGAATTTATAATTTGTGCGATAATGACGCGATATTACTCTCGTCAGATTGAAGTTTCTTGCATTTTTGTGTCGCGGTCCTTCTCGTGTTTTGACTTAATTTTGATCCCTCTGCCTTTTTGTTATTATAGAAAAACAAATTGATATCAGTTTTTCATGCGTCTGTACTGTTATTGACAATGAATTTCGTCATAACATTGTCAAAGCAGTCTGCGGATCCACTCGGCTATCGCCTCGTGGATCCACGGCCACTTTGACAATGCTATGAAGAAATTCATGATCAATAACAGGACAGACGCATGAAAAAGTGTCATCAATTTTTAAAATGATATGCATTGTAGATGCCACGAAAGCCATTATTGCCGGTAGATGGATATTTTCTTTTGTTTTGTTCAACTGTTCAATTGACGTTTAATTTTAAAAAATATGTACACGTTCTAGTGACTAATCAAATGCCAGTAATACTTAATACAGTGGAGCTGCGGCCACTTTGACAATGCTATGAAGAAATTCATGATCAATAACAGGACAGACGCATGAAAAAGTGTCATCAATTTTTAAAATGATATGCATTGTAGATGCCACGAAAGCCATTATTGCCGGTAGATGGATATTTTCTTTTGTTTTGTTCAACTGTTCAATTGACGTTTAATTTTAAAAAATATGTACACGTTCTAGTGACTAATCAAATGCCAGTAATACTTAATACAGTGGAGCTGAGCCGGTGTCGGCGTTGATCGCCGGGAAAACGAGTGCCAGAAAATCATTTCCTTTTGATATAGGACCAAAGCAATGTCATGAGAAATCAGTCTACTCCACAGCCTGGGGAAAGACAGCGTGACAAGAATAAATCGGAGTCTAACCTCGAGACAGTGGGTATATGTTTTGACCGCCTCTTCCTCTAAATATCCAACGAATCTGTGGCAGAACTTGGGACTGATCAGGTAAGCCAGGAAAAACAGGTTTACAAAAACGCCTTGCAAAAGACAACAAGAAAAACAAAACTTTATAAACTTGCATCACACTTGAATGCAGTGCAGAAAATTGATTATACCTTGGGTTAACAAAATAGCTCCACGAAAAATAACTCCAGGTTGTTTTAATTCAAGAGCTGTCATCAAATGCATCCTCTCATTTTCAGCTTCCTCTAAAAGGACAATAACATTTGAATTTAAGATCTCTATCATATTGCTTTGAAGAGGTTCAGCCAGAGATTGGACATGGTCTCAGTGGCCAGACCCAAAACGCGAAAATAGCGCAATTTGCCGGCTTTTAGTATCAATATTGAAGGTCAGCCTTCAACAAACATTGCACCCGTTTCTCGCGCTTGCCAGTGGCATCGCTTCATGCAATTCTCGCACATAACCCTTCACGCACACGCGTTTATTTGTCTTTAGGACGACGACGATGGCTACGATAACGTTGTTCAAAAATATTATTTCACGTTCACGCTATACTCCAAAGTCATTATGCGGGAAAAGTGTTCATCAAAATCCCAGGAATAACATTGGTATGAACTGTGTGGATGTTTT
>NC_090876.1:52207062-52212062 GCF_036669935.1 Montipora foliosa
GAAACGTTTCATTCTTAATTGAAGGGCTTTGCTCTATATATCTGTACTTTGAACCCCTTCAACTAACTCGGGAAAAACTCATTGCGTCATTGCGTATCTAAATTACGCTCCGACAAAGGGAGACTGAATCCTTCTGCTTGATAGAATAAAGGTTAATGAAAAGCTCAAGATGCTCCAAGCTTGTTTTCACTTGTTCGTGAGGACTTCCGGTATTAAACCTTCTAAGGTGGAGTGAGAATGGGGTTAGCCACCTCCCCCACTACCACCACCGGAAGGACCCTTGGCTGTCCTCAAGAATTCGGACGGTGTGAGGTGCGGTAATTCAACGATGTGGGCGAAAAAGCTGGTTGACCTGATGCGTAAGTAAAACGATGTATGGATAGCATAAACATTTGGAGATTCACAGATTCGGAGGAAGTGGAGAAATAGCTGCCACTTCTTACTGCTGTTGTTAGCATTTGTACTTGTAGCTTTATGATATTGACGATGCACAATTAGTGGCGGAAAAATGAACCAGCATCGAAGCCCGAATCATAGTTTCTTTATTAATGACATCGTCATCCTTAACGCTGACTAGTTAGCCAACAAGAACGCCACAAGTTGACCAACAGCGAGAACAAAACATTTAACTGATCCATCGACTCGTGAAAATATGCATGTTTGCAGGGGTCATTCCATTTTTTTTTCTTTATCGGAACCCCCCAAAAGATGGCGAGTATTTGCAATGAAGGGCTCAGAATATTTTTCAAAGACACTGACAGATTTCAACCCTTCGGACAACTTTTTCAAAGGTGCAGACAAACTATTAACCCTCCGCATTTTACTTTTGGAAGGGTCAGGACAAAGAACTTGCAGTGAAGATTTCTGCCATCTCAGGGGGTGCTAATAGAACAATCCGTTGGGATTATCAGTAACCATATACCCCTATTGGTTAGATGTCTGGCTATGATTTTCTCTGCAGGTAAAGAAGTAACTCTGCTAGAAAGGTTTGTGCATTGCAGATGCAGGTAGGTAGTGTTGGATACTTAGCTTCAAACAATAATTTTGTGGAGAAGACATTTGCCAATACAAAATTTGTTCCAAGCACTGGGATAAACCAAAGAATACTTTGTTTTGATAAAACAATGAAGTTTATGTTTGCGGGCATAAAAATGGTTTGAGCCCAACTCAGACTCATAATTTTTAGCTCGAGCCATTTGGCGAGGGTTAAAATGAGCTCTGAGAAGGGCCCAAACATATTTATGCCCAAGAACAAAAACTGTATTACTATTATTCTCACTTTGGAGTGGAGGGCACTGAAAAAATGTAAACTTTAAATAAAGACAGCAAGACAGTCTGAACAATCACGCGAGTGTTTTATAACAAGTTGAATGGCTTTTATTTTCCCTCAATGAAAATATACCATCAAGCAAATTAAGCTGGCTAGTCTTGCCATCTGAGCTTTCAAAAATTGTAAGAGATGAAAGGAAAGTTCCATAAAGCTTATTTGAAAATGTTGAAATTAATTGTACAATTGCACAATTTTATGCTTTTCATTCAAGTTTATTTCAGTGGGCTAAAAAACATGTTAGCCCGCCAAATTATCCATTTTAACCGGCCAAATTCGCCACAATACCTGACAAAGTGATGATAATAGCCAATAACTTTTTGGTTGTCAAATTAATCAGGGGCTGCCACCCAACAAAAATTATTTCCAAAATGCTTAGTTTTCTCGGTTTTCACAAGACGTCACAGCCGCCATGTTTGTGCCCCTAAACAAAGAAACGGTGGCCATGTTTGTGACCCGACCCAATCCTCTATTATTATTCAAACTTTTTCTTTTACTTTGTTGAAAACGTGGCTGTTGATCACGCGAGTGAAAATCAACAACAGGAGGCAGTGTGGCGTAGTGGTTAGGACGCTTGCCTTGAGATCAGGAATTCCCGGATTCAAGACTCTGACCACTTGTTGAATTTGTTCCTGTAGTCCCTGGTTCAACTTCTCGGCCACACTTGTAAATAGCCAACTGGTTTGCCTCTGGCCAGTTGGGATAATTTCTTAACAGTTGTTGTTTTGTTCATTGTGTTTCATTGGCCTTGAAAAGCCCCTATGGGGAGTGGTCAATTAAGTATGTATTGTATTGTATAGTAATAGGAAAAAAAAATTATATGAAAATGCTAATTAAACAATTTTCTTGATTTTTAAAAATTTTGTTGGGGAAAAAAAGGGTGTTCTGCACTCTCAGGGTGATTATGAGCAAAATTCCTGCTCCCAGCTTGATAGTGAGGCAAAGGCCCAGCCAACCAACTTCCTAGCCAACAAAGGACCTTGTGAATCTAAACCGCTTGCCAAACTGGTCAAAACAGGTTTTTTTGCTCAACCTGCCAGAAGTTGAACCAGCGGTAAGCTTCTCGTGAATGAGTTCTCCTACAGTCTCCCCCCGTTCTCATCCAGCCAGCATAGACTGAAAAGCTAAAAAGATTTAACGTTTCCCAGCAAAAGAGTATGAAAATTAATTTAATAACAAGCTCTAAATCAACCCAAAAACTATGTCGCCTTTATATTGGGTCAGAGTTCAAAAGTACTTACCAGTCTTTGGCTTGATGACTAGTCGTTTGGAAGTTGAAATGAATCTGATCAAATCAAACCTCCCAAATGCTTCTGCAAGAGGGCTTTGAAAACCTCCTTTTACTACTTCCCTCATCTTACCTGCAGTGTAGGTTTAATTTTTTTTGTTTCTTAAACTACAGAAATTGTTCAACAAAGAGTAGTTCTTATGAAGTGATTACAGATTTAAGCCATAAAACGTCTCGTCATGGTTACGTACCACCATATATCAAACGTCCCCCTTATGCAGCAACAGGATTAGTGGCAAACCCTCCAGATTACATTGAAGTAAAAAAAAATGAGGACATAGCTGCCATGAAAACGGCTTGTAGAACAGCACGACATGTTCTAAATATTGCAAGAGATTATATCAAGGTGAGACTCAAGTTTAACTCCTTCATAACATTCAACAACATTTAACATTTCATACACTTCTCCATTGAAAATACATGTACAGTCCAATCAAAGTGCTATATATATCTCATAAACAAAAGGAGTAAAATAGATTGCAACCAATATAGAAATGATTGAAAAATGCTTGTCTCATAAAATGAGGAAAATGCATTCCAGAACATTGGCTTGTCTTGAGGATCAGAAGTAGCTTCCTGCTGGTGAGAATTTCCATCTATTAACTATGCTTTGTGGTAGACTAAGCCTACTAGTTGGCTCAGTCTAGTCAGGCTTTTTAAAATTTCTTTAGTCCCTAATTAATGTTCTGTGGGCTCATCTTTCAACTACTATCCCCTGCAATATATTTTGATAATCCTGAGAGAGGGTACATCTCTTCGTTTGAGAGTATTGGAATCCTAGCTTTACTGTTGATGTATTATTAAACTGTTTCATTCGATATGTTAAGGTAGGTGTCACAACAGAAGACATTGACAAAGTTGTTCACCAAGCAGCTATCTCATATGGAGCCTATCCATCTCCATTGAACTACAAAGGGTTTCCCAAGTCTGTTTGTACATCTGTAAACAATGTTGCTGTTCATGGAATACCTGATAGGTAATCAGTTGCAATTTATCCCAATCATAAAGTAATGTTTTATCACAAATGTTTGTATTTTAGAGAGTAGTGAAAATCATTACAAAAGAGCACACTGGAAAAACCACGAGGACATGCCCCTCTCCCCAATCTTTCCTTGTTTTTTCCTGTCATTCTTGAATCAATGCTTCCCACAATACTAGTATTGATTAAAAAGCTTTGTCTTCAAATGTGATACATCTCCTCAAAGGTTTTTGCTTTGAGACTTGGGACGTTGATCAAGCTGATCAAGTGAGAATAACTACCGGTAATAAGCCTTTTGCATAACTGTGTCACATGACCTTGTCAATCATAAAAAAATGGTCATGGCACAAAATAGATGCCAGAAATGGAAAGAGTGTGATGAAATTAGTAATAATGTCAATTTTGATGATTTTAGAGCAGTTTGAAAGTTTGAAAAATTTAAGAGAATTGTGTGCTGGGCTTTGCCATCCAGCAGCTGTTTTCCATAAATCTCAGTTTTTATGATTGACAAGGTCATGTGACACGGTCATGCAAAGGGCCTATTACGTTAGTTTCTGTTGTACTGTGTGGTGGCTGGCTGAGGGAGGGAAACTTGGTTGTTTCAAGTGAGTTGATACAAGTCAAAATATTGACCTCCAGTTAGGAAGAGGTGGCAGTTTGAGTGTTCACTTGCATAGCTTAAGAGAAAACATACTACAAACCACAACTAAAATAAATTAATAAAGTGTTTTTCAAATGTTTCAGGTATTAACAGCTTTTCTGGGTTTGGCATAGTCAATTCAAAATGTTTCCATATCATATTGGCCTATCATTCTTTCTGTTTTGTTGTTGCAGTCGGCCCTTACAAAATGGTGATATCATTAGTGTGGATGTGTCGGTAAGAGACATAATTATTGAAAAACCTTGTGTATAAGCTGCACTCATAGATAAACCGCACCCCAAATTTCAAGCATGGTTTTGAGAAAAAAGTAAAAACTTGAGAAATGCAAATTATCTGGCAAAAAGTTGTTTGTTTATATTCAGGACAAACTTGCCAAAATCTAATGTTGTGTATTTGCAGCGACCTAAAGAAAAAATCAACTCGTAAAATACCTTTCAAAAGCTTATCTTTAATTGATTTCTCTAATTCTTAGCACTGACAAGTCTTAGACTTCATTATTTAAGTCATTATTTAAGTCCAAAGTTGAAATAAAAACTGTGAAATTTGAGTGAAAATAAAGCGCAGGGAACGATACAATACATTTGCTATTAGCAGCCACACTGTCATTTACAGAAGGAAGCCTGGACTGAGTCACGTTGTTCACTGCAATCACAAACAACAGGGACATCAGTGGTGCTTTCCTTTTGTATGGAAAAACGCTGGAGAATTTTCTGCGTAAAGGAATAGAAAAAACTTCCTCAATCAA
>NC_090876.1:52217062-52232062 GCF_036669935.1 Montipora foliosa
TGAAGAAAAGGCTTGATTGGATGATTTATGAACTACGGTGGTTTCGCTCCTTAGCAAGTTATCCCCCTGAAGTTCGCCCCACATGTAACTGAGTTCGCCACTTCAGTTTCTAAAAAGATGAAAGATTGTAGCTATCTAAGATTGATGGTCGCACTTGAGAAAGTTTCAACCTCCAGCTTGTACGTGCACTTCAAGCAATATGAAGGTCGCTATTAAAAACAATCAAAAAGAAGAAAACTTGACTTTGCAAAAATTTTTGTCAAGCCACATCACGATAGACTTCAGAAGACTTTTTCACAACTCACTTTATGAATTCCGGCCGTTGGCAAAATCGGGATCGGATCGGATCGACAAAACACGGACTGGATCAATAACAAAATCCTCGCCAAAAGTAGACGGTCACCAGACAACGTGCTGAAGACAGGAAAAGTCGAAGTCTTTGCCTTTCTCTCTTGTGTAGTCGTCTCTTCGTTTATTGAGACTCGTCGAAATATTATTTTTCCAGAGGTGATTACAGATTCCGAAGCGGAATTACCCGAATTATGAAAGATACGATGTGACGAATTGCGTAACTGGCGCCAAAACGTTCCCAAGTTGGTGGGTAAACTTTGAAGTTTGAGTGTCAAAACGTTGAATTTTGATTGGCCGGCAGAACATGTTTTTGTCACGCGTGTGGACAGGTAGTTGCAAGTGACGGTATCAACAATGTATGCTGTAAACTAGCTAGAGTGTCAACTGGAGTATTGCCTCCTGTATGAGCTCTAAACTTGATATTTTAAGCAAGAGCCGATACAACGTAGATTTGATTTTAGTGGTGTACTAAAATCAAATCTACGTTGTATCGGCTCTTGCTTAAAATATTTAGTTTCTCAACTTGAAATAACGCCGATGATCAAGCCACTGACCCAACGTACACCGACAGGAAAATTGCCCACGGTTGCTTGCTTCAAAACTCTAAACTTGAGCCCGTGATATGGTTACGTGATACTGGTCACATTGGCATACATGGAGGGGTGGACGGACGTACAGTAGTACGGTCGTATGGTCGTACGGTGACCAAAACCAAATTTTCTCACATCGATGGGTTGCCATATTTTCGTAACTATGGTGCTCTTTATGGAGGTATATCTATGACAAAATTCAATGATCAGTATTTGAAATAAAATCGTCCAAATCATGAATGCATCAATCCAAAGCTGAATGGCAACAAGCCGATTCTGCAAATGGCCATCACGGAAAGAGGCATAACGAAGAGAGGCATAACGCAAAAAGACACAACGCAAACAGCCATAACGCAAACAGTAATAACGCAAATAGCCATAACGCAAACAGTCATAACGCAAGTAGGCATCGCGCAAAAAGGCATGACACAAAGACGCATAACGCAAATGGCCGTAGCACAAAAAGGATAACGCAATGGGGCAAAACGCAGAGGCATAACTTAAACAGGAAGAAAAAGTTCGATAGCGATTATATATTCTTTCCCTTGACGTTTTTTTTAGAGCTGAAATTATTTACGGAGTACACAGCTAGTCTCCATTCTTCAAAGGGTCTTTGTGTTATGGCTATTTTACGTTATGCCTTTTGCAAGAAAACCATCATATCTCAGTGATTTACTGGTTGTGAATAGGCCAGTGCGAGCTCTGCGCTCCAACAGCGATAATAGTACTCGTCTTGTTACCCCACTCTATAGAACTGAGACATATGGTGGACGCGCTTTTTCATCATGTGCACCGAGGCTATGGAATCAACTTCCACCCGCCTTAAGGAGTAATATGACCATTGACGTTTTTAAGAAACAACTTAAGACTTTTCTTTTTGATTAATTAATTTATTCTTTTGTTATTTTATTATATATATATATTTTATACATGTTTTATAGTTTTGTAGGTTATAATTTTTATGTTTTTTGTAAAGGCATTGAGATTTTGGAATGCACTAGAAATAAATTATTAATTATTATTATTATTATTATTGCGTTATGAATACTTGCCTTATGCTTTGCTGCGTTATGCCTTTTTGCGTTATGCCTTTTTGCGTTATGCCTCTTTGCGTGATGGCCATTTGCAGAATCGGCTTGTTGCCATTCAGCTTTGGATTGATGCATTCATGATTTGGACGATTTTGTTTCAAATATACCTCCATAGTGCTCCAACGGCGCGCGCGGAGCTCCATGGTATTTTTTGGCTCTCCGCCGACCCACTCCTCCCCTCAGGTAAAAGGACATGGCACGTGGCCTAGATATGTACCTGGTTTCCAGTGATACTCTGAATTGCGTCAATATCGGACAAAAGTTTCGCTGTACGTTGCTTGCCTTCAACTGAAACTGGTTGTTTCTGTTTCGTTGTCGCTAATTAGAAGGATACATAGATCTTCTGGTTTGTTTCAGCCAAAGGAAAGCGAAATGCACTTGAAGAGTTCTGCTGGCCGTCCGAAAGGGAAATGTAAGGGAACTGTTTCGCCGTCTTCGAAGGGCGACTCGGCAATGAAGGGCAACATGGCGGTTCAAGCTTCCGCCCGCCACGTGGACTATCAAATTGACTGCGGTCACCCTTTCTCTGCGTCTCCTCTCTACGAATCCAAGCCTCGTCTTTGACAATGGTAGGTTCTGTGTGTGTATAAGGCTGGTGGGGGTACATATATTTCATCTTGTCTAGAAACTCTGGTCTAAAGGTTGATAAAGCAGTTCGAAGCAAATCTTTTTCGATTTTGACTCGGGGCAAAATTCCGAGTGCTCGTTGTCGAATCAGCGACCTTCCAGTACCACTTAGCTATAAGAGACTCTAGAGAGTTAGGCCAGGAACACTCCGAAACAGTTAAAAAAACTTTGCTATGCGGCTACGTGGCAAAGTTTCAGGGTAAGCTTATATACTTTGGGAGCGAGGCTAAATTGTAGAATACCCACTAATTTGTATATGAATAGAAAGGCATGTACTAAAACCTGAAACACCGGAATGAAGCCACCGAAACCACAGGAACGAAACCATCGAAACACCGGAACGAAACCACCGGAACGCACGAAACAGCTGTAAAATTTTAACAAAAAAACCATAGAAACAGACTAAACACCACCGAGACTCGGCGTCCCGGCGGATTGTTGCTTCGAGTCAATCGCCTTATTCTGTAAATTAAAAAGCAAGACGTCATTAGTTGATTTAAACACAGTCAGGGCTTTATTTTGATGTTCTTATTTTTCAAGGGGATGGCCACCTTGCTTCCCCAGAGGGCCAAGAAAATCTCAGAAGCCCACTCCAAGATCACATCACCAGCTTCTGGTCAGCAGATCCAGGATGGGATCAAACAACCCCAAGAGAGCTGTTTTTTGACCAAGTGGCTGAGATGGAGAAGATTATATCTGGGGAGAGTTGCAAGGAAAATGTTACAGGGAAGTCATGGGCTGCAAATGAATTGTGTGATGGCAGTCAAGAGATCTTAAATGGTAAACTTGAAGTAGAAAAGTGCGGTGAACATGGCCAAGATTTTGACACATGTCGTGGTGGTTTTCAAGGAAGTGAAAATCCTGAACAACCCTCGTCCCGTGCTCAACATAGAGAGAAAGGTCCCTGGTTACAGCATTCAGACAAGCAGCCTCCTACTTATCTGTCAAGTCTGCCAAGCATAGAATCCACAGTTTTTGATGATGCCCAAGGGTCCCCTTCCTCGGTTGGAAGTTCCTGCAGTGATGAAGCTGTGGAGAAGAGAATTAGAAATAATCAAGCATCGAGAAAGTTTCGACGTTTAAGAAAAGAAAGGCATAAAACCTTGTTTGCCAGGGCATACAAGTTGGAGCAAGAAAATCAGGTATTGAAAAATCAAGTCAAGGAGATGATGAAGGAAGTTGTTTCCCTGAGGTCGTTACTTACAAAGCAGATTCTTCATGTGTAATTATTAATTTTGTTTGATTAACCGTAGTTTGTAGAATTTTGGCAATGGAACAATATGCCGTTTGGCTTGAATTTTCCAGTCTTGTTTTTCACCCAGAGATAGTTTGTTTGCAAAATTTTTGCTTAGTACCCTGGCCTTTGAGTGCTGTTGTTGCTGAAAGCATTGGTGAAGACTTGCTGGGTCAGTAATCTTGTTTGATGTTACCGTAATTTCCGGCCGATTACCCGCGGGTAATGTGTTGATTTTTCCGCAAACAGTTGTTAGTGCGGGTTATAGGAAGGTGCGGGTAATGTGATAATTTTTAAATCTTCCGGTATACATGTAGTTTTAAAACCGTAAGTAGGAAAAAAATATAAAAGTCATTAATGAAACTGTTCCTAAAAACTGTGTATTGCCGTATTTATCCCGCCTTAATTGCCTAATGCTCTCGATGAAAACTAATGCAAATTGAAAATCGTTTATCACGCGTGTGACATTACTTTCTTACTTTGCTAATTTCGCAGCTTCTTTCTATGTTAAGTTGAAAAAAAACATTATTCGCCAACTGGAATAATAAACTAAAACAAAAGAATAAAAATGTGAAATAACAGGTTTCAAAGTAACGTAATTCACACACAAAAACTGATGCCGACATGTTCATTTCATGGTACCGCTGCCGCCGCACATGAGTCGCGCAACGCGTGTAAACAAACATTCACGGACAAAATTTTAAAACACCAGAATATTCGGCGCATCCGTAAAACATTCCTAGCAAGCACTGCCTTGAGGTAGAGAGTATTTTCCCGTTTCAATTGATTTCTTAGAGTCAGTAGATCCTGAGATATCGATTTTTTTTTAGAACGGATTTGTACAAGCGGTTAGAAGAGCAAAAAACAATAGGTAAAATGAGGATAATTAAACCAATACTTCCATCAAATCTGTGTGTTTCCTCGTTTGTTGATTCAATCTTTAAAATGATGCTTTATTTGTCTTAGTCTTTGTAAAACCGCTCAACGAACGTCGCAAACAATGCGTGTGAAAACTTGATTTACTAATTCTAACACTCGCCCCAACTTCCTCTCAACCTATCAAAATGGCGCTCAATGATCAATCGTAGAGATGGTGGCCTTCAACTCGCAATCTATCGAGTCTTAGCGTTAATACATTGATATTTAGGTCGTTTTAACAAGACAAACCAGAAATGGCTAAGGAAAGTGTTTAAGGCTGCATTGTTAACAGCCAATTCTTAGCAGAAAATGTTATCGATCTTTCGCTTTGTAAACAACAACACGGAATGTTTGTGAGTTCTTATCCCGGTAATACAGTAGCATGATTTTCTTTTGTTTTGGGGTGCGGGTAATAGGCCAGTGCGGGTAATCTGTTGAACTTTTTTTCCCCTTACGACAAAAATAGACCGCTGCGGGTAATCTGCCGTGCGGGTAAACGGCCGGAAATTACGGTACTTGTAAATGAGAAAAATAGAGAGAATTCCATGAAGACAAGGTTACTTGAAGCCACACTTTGATTTGTAAAGGTTTGATATTTGTCAGATGAAGACTTTTTTTGCATCAATATTAATTTCATTTCAATAATTATTGGTCAGTGAAACAGTGATGTTTGCTTATGTGTGTATATATGCTGCTGTTAAGGTAGCCTTTAAGAGGTTTAATCTATTCTTTTTAAGCTGATGCCTGCTAACTTAAAAAGCAATGATATTAATAGGAAGTTCATAAACTTAGGGCATCAACCGCTGGTCATCACTTAAATGATGTCATTTTTGTTTCTTATTTCGAAAAGTTTAATGGACAGTGCAATTTGTATAATAATATTATGTTTGACCATGATGTAATCATGTACAATACTCCTGTTCTGGTATTAGCTATGATTCATGCAATGGAAAAATAAATATTGGTTTTGAAGTTCTTGTTTGTTTTTCTGTTGTGTGCACATCCCTGATGTAAAAATATACTTTCTCACAACCTGTTGTTTTCACCCTGCCTCTTGGAGGCATCACTCAATGCTCGCCCCAATGTATTTTATCGTTGAAGTTTGCATCGCTGTTTGATGTTGGTTTTGTGGTGATTTATTGTTGTTGATGCTGACTAACTTTTGCTGCGAGATTAGGGTGTTTTAAGTGTTGGTTATTGCATTAGCCATTGAATTTGGACAAATTTTGTTGTTGACCTAGTGAGAAAATGTTGGTCTGCAGGTTGGTTGTTGGATTGGAAGCAATTTTGATTTCTTGAATTTTGACACCATTCCGCCAACCTTACCAACCAGTCAGCTGTGCCATTCCTTAGGGGTGCACCTCTTAAGAAAGATCCTTGATCGCCCCTGGAATGATTCTTCTGCATATGATTAGCTGTTATCCTGTGGTTTTAAGACGTTGTTTCCTCTATGGGAATTGGTTTGTTGATGTTATATTGTGACACAACTAAGTGCGTGCCTGAGGAAAAGATCTGGAATAAAAGGGTAGGAAACCTGTATGTATAGCACTCAAATACCCGTTATTTAAAGGCTGTGCCTTTGTGGGAAATTTTGAGTGCCGATTTTTTTTGCAAATACCATATTCCTTTACAAAAATCCAAATTTTGAATATAAAAATGTCTTTACTCTGAGGAATTCCCCAGATACTGTCTGATTAAGTAAATTAAATGCTGTTAAATTTTTGTGGGAAACATGTACATAAGGAAGAGAGTTTTAAATTAATGTTCAAACCGGTTTCAATAATTTGGAGCGGATGTCTTATTTATAGAAGGATGAAGCCTACACATCTAGATCTGCATATTCAAGCACTCGGCAAAGCCCCTTGTTGACTTATGGCTGTTTCTGCTTAGGTGACCTTGTACACCACAAGCCTTTTTAAAGACATCACTGCCCAGTTGGTCACTTCCCTACTGGAGAGAACAGGACAGCCACAACACCAGCGGCATACCGTACTCTTCTTGAATAGTGTGTGGGTTCTTTAACGTTCCACAGGGAGCTTATGAACATAGATATTTGTGAGACGGGGCCTACAGTTTATAGTCCTTATCCGAGAAGACTTAAAAGTCAAACCATTTGCAGATGAAATTACAAAGGCAGCACTTTCTCCTCAGTTATTTTAAGATCCTGGGTGTTGATGCGGCCAGGGTTCAAACCCGCAACCTCCCGCATGACAGCCCGATGCTCAACGTGCATCGTGCACCGGTGGATCAGTTGGTTACGGTGCACAGTCCCACCTAACAGCAATGTTATGGTAGCAAATAAAATGGCGATAATTGCTTAACAATATGCACATAGTAATGTGATGTAGTAAATTACCATTGATACATAAGAACCATCTTAAAACGCCCTTTATATTGTGTTTAAGGGTTTATATCTTAACAACGAAATCGGTGACCCCTATTTTTTATTGCTGAAAGGTGATTAGCATGCTTAGATGAAACTCTGCTAAGTTTAAAAAACTCTGTGGAGCGGATTCAGAGCCCTCTTAAAATTTTCCAGTTGTGAAGGTGGCTATGGATATGCTCAAGATAATTTTTTTTTGACTTTGCAGAAATTTTTATCTTTGCGTGCTAATCACTCTCTAGCAGTAAAAAAGGTAGTCTCCAATGCAGCCGTTCTTTGTGTGGTTTGACCACACCAAGAACTGCTGCGTAGGAGACTATAAAAAAGGGGTCACCGAGTTTTTCGTTTTTGAGATATAGGGTGTTTTTAGACGGCTTCTTTGTTCCCATGGTAACCTATTACATCACATCGATGAGTTAAGCAATTATAAATTTGGTGTTTCATATGGTATGATAACATTGCCGTTAATTAAGTGAAGCAGTTTGGTAGATTCAATCCTTCCCAATGGTACAGTTTGTTGAAAGTGTTAAAACTGGTTTGAGCCTCCTGAAGGTGTCTGTCGGTGTCCATGGACGGAACACTTTGGTTGATCCCTTCACCGGTCCACTTTTTTGTTGATCTTAAAAATCTCATTTTTTAAAAAAATACATTAAATATTTTATGCATGGAATGTACGTGCATTAAAAAGGTTGTAGAAATTAATTGTTTATCTTGATTATCTTGCGTCAGTGTGATTGTCGTTTGAGGGAGGCCTGGGATGGCAACACGAGATGACGTAAGTTGAACAATTCTTGCAGCTGGCCCTTAGATGCATATCAAGTTGAAAAATGGTTCTTTTGGATTCGCGTAGACCTATCTTTAGTGTTGTAAATGTCGTGATCCGATCAACCAGACGCGCGAGCACTGTGTCGCGCTTTGGAATACGACAACAGTCGTCTTTGCAGAAACCCACGGTAAGACAATTTTAATTTATCGTCACGCAGTAGAGAAAGCCTGAGAATGAAGCTTCATTTCCCGATAGCTGCACTTTTAATTTTATTTGTTTTGGAGCACTCATATCTTGGTACCCTGCGAGCAGAGTCTCTTTCGATCTTCCTAGATAAGTCGGGAAGAGGAAAGTAGCCTCTGCGAGCCGGCTCGACATTTCGTGTTGAGCATGCCGGGAGAATTCGGGAGTCAGTCACGCATGACTAGTAACCGTAGAACCACAAAACCAAAACAAACAGTAGGGATATCTTCGAACTCTGGCAAACACACGACAACAAGGAATCATTTCCTTGGAAACTCAAGATAGTTCAAGTTTTTAAATTGCCATTTCAATTTTTACTTAAAAAATTAATAGGTTTCTCAATTCTGGCAAGGTAGCCTGTAACCGACACACGGAGGAAATACTCATGGGAATTTAGACAGTTAAAAATTGTCACGCTGTTGTAAATTTAAAAAATATCGATGAAGTGTGGCGATTGATCGTGCGCACAAATTTAAAAAACAGGTTTGACAAGTCGAAACTGGACTGACTCTTCCATTTCATTGGATGAGCAGCAATTAAATCAAAGAAAGTCGAGCCGGCTCGCAGAGTCTACTTTCCTCTTCCCGACTTATCTAGGAAGATCGAAAGAGACTCTGCTCGCAGGATAATATCTTGGCTGTGTGCGAACAAGGGATGTAATAACATTAGGCTTAGGGTGGGGTCAGGATGAAAAAAACCCCTAAACTTGGAGTGGGGGTGGGGTGGGAGGTAAGCGTAGATTTTTCGAGGTCGCCTAAATGTGGGTTTGGTTTCAAACTTTGAAATTGTTGGCATTACAAACTGTGAAGTTTGTCTGGTGAACAGAAAGAGGTATTTTTTTGGCCATCCACAAAAAGACAGCTTGGATGTTAGGGATACCCAGGGCAAGTAGGCAGCTGGTTTGAGTAGAGGATCAACATGGTTTGAAAGAATTTTTCTTTAATTACTTCAATTAAAGGAAAAAAGGAGCCAACTCCTCTGAGCTAAGTAGCTGACAAGTTTTGTCAACTGTTGGTTCTTTAATTATAAGATCCACTTATAATTAGCAACAAGAGATTTTGAAAAATGATGACGGGACCACAAGGAGAAAGAGGAAGCAGCACCAACAGCTAAACCAGCAACAACCAACACCTGTTGCCGACCTGGTTTTTTGTTTCTGTTGGAATTGAAGGGAGGTGAACGAGAAACCAGACGATATCCAGTGCTTTAAAGAACCAACAGTTGACAAAACTTGTCAGCTACTTAGCTCAGAGGAGTTGGCTCCTTTTTTCCTTTAATTGAAGTAATTAAAGAAAAATTCTTTCAAACCATGTTGATCCTCTACTCAAACCAGCTGCCTACTTGCCCTGGGTATCCCTAACATCCAAGCTGTCTTTTTGTGGATGGCCAAAAAAATACCTCTTTCTGTTCACCAGACAAACTTCAAGCATCTTGGTCTGAGGCAGGGGTCATCCAGTTCTGGTGATTGATACCGCAGCTGCTCAACATTGCTCTGCCCGGAGGCCAGTTCACTGTGCGGAGTGATTCTTGCCACATACGAGACATAGCCTGCCCAGCATAGCTGATATTTTAGCAGCTTAGCCTAAATGCCAGTCATGCTTGCATGCATAAGGACCTTAGAATAAGCCAACTTTCCAGCTTCCTTGGAAAAATAAATTATAGCATGCTGTAGTGTTGCTTAGAAACAATCATACATGTAGGATGCCGATTGGGTTAGCCCTTATACAATCCCCTCAAGAGTATCTAGTTCACAGGGATTAAGGAACTTATCTAAAGAAATATTTAAACAACATGACAAAACCTTGTCTTCTTACATTTACCCGTTGTGTCGACTGTTATCAACCAGCTTCATCTGTACAGGAAAGGATTCATCACCTCACTTTAAAGAAAGAACATTGACAAAAGAACCAGAAGATGGTGATGCTACAAGGGGCATTGAGGCTTACAGGATGCCACATCCCATTTGGTAATAAAAAATGTGATATTTTTTATGTTAAAAGTTTTCACTTGTTAAAAATATTTATTAGTATTTTGTCATGCTGAGTTTGTCTAGATGATTTTTTAACATTAATTTAACCTAGGTCCGAAGATGAGTTGAACAGTGTTGAAGTAACACATCAGGAAGCACTCACTAAAGTTGATAAGGTCTGTAAAGTGGGAGATAGTTGGGAACAGCTTGTTAGGATTTCTCACCTTTAGTATACTGATCCAAATCTGCCCATTTCCAATGTGCAACAACATACAAAAATTGACTGAACAGTGGTGTGAATTTTCTGGCTCATGTCTTTAAGTCGATTCCATTGATTGACTCATCAATCATTTGCTTTACTGCCGTCAAAGTATCTGATCAACCTGCCTCTCCACCGGCTGATACTAATGGATCAGACACTGTTTGCATTGTTCTTCTATTTAAAGACCAAGCCTCAGCTGATAATCTGCAGATTTGTATCAACTTAAAGACCTGAGCCAGAAAATTCACCACTGTTCAGCCTGTTTTTGCAAGTCACAAGGAGATATTAAACTGTGAGAATTTAAGCCACTAGTTGTAATCAACACTGCCTTGTTAACCAATTTAAATGTGGCCTGTGCAATGCAGGTTATGTTGGTTTCACACACTGGCACTTGCATCAACGCATTGCTTAACTGATCGTCATCATCCATTGGCAAGCATTTCCGCGATGAACACCTTTTAACTCCAACGGAAGAATTTTAATGTGTATTACAGAAATGCACAAACAAATTTGACTGCCTCATTTTTTTTATGAAACCAAGTCTCAATGTACAGTCTGACTCAATTTGTGCTATGGTTTTTAAATCATTCCTGCATGTTTTATTGTTTTTATTGCCCCCCCCCTTTTTTTTACAACTCTGAGTTTCTGCATGTTTTTTTGTTTTTGTTTTAACACCCTCTTTTTTCAATAGATTTTATACTTTGTACGTATTTTACCCCTGGCCATTGTTTCTCTCTCTTCATATATATGCTAATATTCTTATTTTCATACTAACTTGATAATGACCAAAGCACGGTCAAAACATGTTTTTTTACCATTAATTCTTATTATAAAATGTTAGATAGATACACAGACATAATTATTGTACATGTGCATTACCAGCACCAATATTCCGTTGTCAGACTCACTTCAACAGGTTGTAATAAGCAAAATTATATTCATCCATTCAAGTCCCCAAGCTTAAAGCTGTAAACATCACCATGTATGAATAAATACATCTTATTCGATGGTTTAACATATAACACATGCAGACATTTTGCGAGTTGCGTAGTATTTTTCCGAGCCCTGCAGGGGCAAGGAAAAATACCAGCAATGAGCAAAATGTCCGCGAGTATTATATGTTAAACCACTGAATAAGAGATTTATTATTCCATTACAAAAAGGTGTTATTTTGATTCAAGTTTATCTGGTAAGAGTGTTTCTAAAAAAATGCATCATCTGTCCTTTATTTGATTGTATAAACGAAATGACGAGAGACAAGTGATGACAAGATAAATTCTCAGGCTTTATATCATGTTGAAAACAATTTCTTTCATTGAAAATCTCCCGTTCCGTCCGTATTTGCTCTGTTCTAAACCGGTCAAACCGGGACACTACTGACAGTGTATTACCGTCTCATATTTTGCGCATTGTCTTGACCAAATATGGTAAGATGGCGTAATAGTGGAATAATAATGATGAAATTATTATTATTTATTATTCGTTATTGTTGAAAGCCTCTGAACTTTACTTTTCTTCCAGCTTGCCTATGGCTCTGTGCAATTTTTGAGGATTGCATTTGATATCATCTCCTTGTACAAAGTTGGAAAGATGACTGAGAATAAGTGGTTGAAGTAAGTCATAGATGAGAGACCACTGTTGTTCTTGAGGGTATAATAATAATAATAATAATAATAATAATAATAATAATAATAATAATAATAATAATAATAATAATGTGACATTGCTAAAAAGAGGGTGTAGTGAGGTCAAGGGCTTGGGTTAGGGTTAGGGTTAGCTGAACCTAGGCCGAGTTTAGACTAACCCTTACCCTAACCCAAAGCTAATCTACATGTAGGTCTAGGTTAGGCTAATCCTAACCTCACCCTCAACTTTGTTTTGGCAACACTACCAGGGAAAGGGCTGAAACAAAACTGTTGGCTAACCATACTGGCTGAAAGAACTCTATCATAAAAGCTCAAACAGCTGTGCTTGTGCTTCCAATCTTTCCACTGCCCATGGGAAACTCAGGTTTTTTTTTGTTGATAACACCTTAAGTTTGAATTGTGTTCACATTTATACTACAAAGTGACTGTTAGGGTTCTTTATTTACTTTTTGGTAGTCGTATCATCATGTTAGAGACAGTGGCTGGTGTACCAGGGATGATCGCAGCCATGGCTCGTCACTTTCATTCTCTGAGGAAACTTACAAGAGACCACGGATGGATTCATACATTGCTTGGTATTAGGTCTTTGCAATAAGTTGTTTTAAATAAGGACAGTGGTGGGCCCAGTTGGTGTCAAAAAGGTGGCCCTCGATTGATTGGAAGAGTAACAGACTTTCAGGATTAGTAGATTACTGACCTTCCACAGGGTCAGCTGAGAGAAACAGTGAGTGTGCTCTCACAAAAAAAAAGCAGGCAATGTTCCTAGTAAAGTGATCATCCTTCTCTGCCTGTAGGTGATTGTATGGATGAATTGGATCACAGAAACCGTGTTTACAAGGAGAAGCCAGGCTATTTGCTGGAGCCTTTAGTTAAAAATGAGTCACTTAATAATAATTAATAAGAAAAAGCTAGGTTGGCTCAATAAGGAAGCCAGCTGTTAAAAGACAGCAGCATCTCTGGTTGCCAGTTGTGTTCTTAAAGGGGCAGTGTCACGCTGTGTTAGTAAAAATTCAAAACACCTTAACAGACATCTTTGCACCAATGAAGACCAAAAAATATTGCTGTTAGTAGTTTTGTTGCCAATGGCTGCTGAAGTGCACTGAAGCTATTCTCTGTTGTTTGCAACCACAGATGGAGGGGATGGAAATGGATTGAAACTTGAAAAAATTGGCCAGTTATTTTCCTCTAAAATTTGTTGTTCGGTGAATAGTTGCTAATTATTTTATTATTATGTCTTAAAAACCTACAATGTAAGAGGAAGCTGAGAATGAGCGAATGCATTTGATGACCGCCTTGGAATTAAAACAGCCTGGAATACTGTTCAGAGGAGTTATTCTTTTAGCACAGGGTGAGTATTAACAAACTAGTTATTTGCTTTGTCAGTAACCCTTGCTCAAACATTTTAGTTCTTGTTTGTTGTGAAGCAAAATCATATCTACCCTTTGTATAGATGGAGCCAATACTGATAAATAGTAGATGAAGATCCTCTGTCTCACTATCAGTGCATGATGTAGGAAAAACCACATTAATGACATGCTTTGTGTGTGTGAATGCAGCTTGTTATATTTGCCTAAAAGAAAGGCCTGAACTCTCATGCTGCTTTCACAGTTAATGGTGTGCACAAACACAGACTGTGTTGTTTATTGAATGGAATGATTTTATTGTTTCCACAATGGAGCACTCAAGAAATCATTGTTAATGGATAAATTAAAGATATAAAACTTGCACTCAAGGGGAACAATATTTGACTCTGCAGCTTAAATTTTAGGCATATTAATTTTAGGCAAATTAATTTTTTTTATGCTTAGCACTGTTGACACAAGTTTTAAGGAGAACTTACTGGTGGTGTTGATCCTAGGGGTGTATTTACCATATGTGTTATTTATTCCAATTCATTGATCAACATCTTATAAAGTCATCCCTCTTATATGTGATAATGACAACCAGTGTTGAAGAAAGTAGCCAGCTTGTTTACTGTGTTCTGGGGTTCACAAACATCATTCAAAACAGATGAGTGAACCACATCTGTAAAGAAACTGTAAATGATAATAACAATTATTGTAAATTATTATTGTTTAGTTGGTCTGTTTTTCTTCTCAAATTTTAGGTGTATTTGTGAATTGCTTTTTCATTGCATATATGCTGAGCCCCAGATTCTGTCACAGATTTGTTGGTTATCTTGAAGAAGAGGCAGTCAAAACCTACTCTTATTGTTTAAAGGTTAGCAAGCTAGTGGTTGAAGCAAGGAATGAATCTATCGACCCTTAACCCACTGACACTTGGGACTGAGACTTAATAGATTCCCAACCTTGTTCCCAGGGTCTTTCTTCTCTGCCTCCTTTTTTGTTGAGATAAAGGTGGCAGAAAAGAGAGACCCTGGGAACGAGGTTGGTCTAATGCCAGACAATTTTATTTGTCAATTAGTCCTGAGCAGTTCAGGAGTCAATGGGTTAAACCTGCTTAACATAACACAAAAATTGTTGTTACATCCTTTTTGCGCTGCAGTCCATTGCACAACAAGGAGTGGGAGATAACCTCTGACGTTTCCTTTTATGTTTGTTTTACATAATAAAACATGATTTGATTTGATTTGATTTGAATACCCCCTGATAGCCTTCTAGTTACTATGAGCATTATAGTATTATTTGTATGCTGAGGTATTCTAAGGTCATTACAGGGACATCATGTGACTGAAAATGTTCATGATCTTTTTCTGATTTTGAGTTTCAACCCACAGAAGCTATCCAATCAAAGACCAAAATGATTATTTTAACCGTCTCCATTATGTTCAGAATTCACCATTTATCAAAGAGCAAATAATCATGCTAGATGTCCCTGTAAACCATCTTAGCTTTAAGCCCCTGCATGGAAATAGACCCACAAACTTTGCTGGGATCAAGAAATTAAGATCAAGTAACCG
>NC_090876.1:52234562-52279562 GCF_036669935.1 Montipora foliosa
AATCACTGTGGTAATATGGTTGTTTTGCTGGAACATCTTGATTAGGAATTTGGGACCCTTTTTATGAGTGTGGTCTGTTCAACTTCTTGAAAAGTGGGAAGGAAAAAGGCTGCACATAAAGTTTACCTTACGACAAAGAACTTCAACTCTAACCATTCCATGGCTGTTGTCACTTTTCTCAACAACCGTCAGCTGAGCGGGCATCTTGTCATCAGATGACATTTCGAGAGCTGAATGAAATGACGGCCACCCTGTACCTGAGTCAAACTTGCTGGATGAGCTGTGATTTGAACACAAAATGCATTGAACATAGAACCTGTTCCATAGAAATACACAGATGGCCAAACATGTCTTACCTAAACAAGGCACTGCCACAGCACACACATGTATAAATCCCTTTAGTTTTCAAATCGACGTATTCACCTGACCAAGGCTAGAAAGATCATTTGATACAAATAAGACCTGGTGCTTTCTAAAGCTGAGTCATTCGAAGGCTGCTCAGCGCAATTCTTACTTTAAGTGTTATTAGTCAAAGTGTTACCCAATACTATTGGTTTAGACTACGTGGTCCCCAATCTAGAGAGTATGACCTAGTTTGTCCTGTGAGAATCAAGCATGGCAATATTAATATTGTGAAAGCAATCAGGGATCAGTATTTTTTCACAGGAAGGGCATGTCAGTTGTGCAAAGAAAGGTTGGCACACCCTCATACAGAAAATGCCCCAACTTCCAAATAATAGAATTCAATCATTGACGTGAGGCTTCTCTGTTAGCAGAGGTCTCTTTCCTGTCGTGTTCACTTGGCTGATGAGTACGGCCCTGTGAACGCGAAAAGAAAACAAACCTCTGCTAACAGGGAAACCTAAGGCATCATCTTAACCCTCTCAGCTTAAACAAACATACAATTCTTTAATCTTCCAATGCTTTTGAGATCCGTTGGCATTGCATTGATTAGTATAATAATGAAATAATTTATAAGCAATTCCTCATACCGGCTCAGTTCCTTTTTGCCTACAGACCCAAAACTGTTCAGGTGTGAGTTTTGCCTTCCATTCAACGTCTGAATTCTTAACCATGGCGGCTGAAAAAGTTTTCATATTTTTTTTATTAATAGTAAATAATAGCAATAAAAACTTATCAGCAATATTTCTATTAATTCATAATTGGTTCTTACAAACTTAAACTGGTCGATTATTGATGGGGTGGTAATGATTAAGTAAATCCTTTTTAAATTTGAATTAGAAACAGAGCGCATCATCAGATCTAGCAGATTTCAGACAAAAAAGGTACATTTTGTCAAGAGGTGCGTTGCGTGACAACACTGTAAACAGCGGCTGCAGGGTACGTACTCTTACCTTGATAAAAACAAATTCCTCTTGCACAAATCCTTAAGCCTGGGTTTTTTGTGTCTTGAGATCGTGCTGATAGTGTTTTTAACAAATTAAATTTATCCCTGGAGATAACAGTAACATAAGATTGACAAATTTCCAATCCTTTCCATAACCTTCTTGCCGCCATCTTTCTTTACTAGTTTCCATTCCACTGCTTACAATGACACAGGCAAACCACTAAAAATTTTGCATCTTGATCTATATGTTAGAAATGTTAGACCTACCTCGTCAGTAACTGGAGAGACCGATTTCCTTGTATAACGTGCCAAGGGCATCGGCTATCACGCAGACGAAGGCAACCAACAGGCAATGATGATTGTTTTGAAAAACAAGGTGGTTCTTTAAAATATGATTGGAAACAAATATTTCTAAAAAAACCCTCAATTTTCGAAAAATATAACCCGCCTACCCTTGTGCAAATGTTCACATGCCTCTTCCTTCCTGGGTTTAGTTGGCATTTCTTGGAGGTAGGTGTATCACAACTGCAGACTGCCTACCAATTTGATACAAATAGCGCGGTCAGTGTAAAACGCAGACTGCAGACTGGGGGTAAAATGCAGACTGAGGTTAAAATTTAACTGTCACGGAAAAAGCCCAGACCCATTAGAAATCCTAACAGTTAAGCCTGAATATTGTTTTAGGCCTAATTTTAGCATTTCTAAGGGTTTGCGCTCTTTCAACAGTTACGTTATAACCTCAGTCTGCATTTTACCCCTGGTCTGCAGTCTGCGTTTTACACTGACCGACAAATAGCGCTGATAAACAGTACAGTATTTAAGTTTAAGCACCCATTTCAAAACGGTTAGCTTTCAGTAACTGTGATTTAGGGTAAGTCTTAAGTTTTCTGTCTGCAAGTGTCAGACTCAAGTCAAACGGGACTTTGCCGAGTGCTGGAACAAGTAGATGTAGATGTAGACTTATGTCTCCGTTTCCGACTAACCAAACTGGAACTGGTATACACTATTGAAACCATTCTCAAAAAGACCAGTCAGTGCTTAAACCATTTTAGTGTGAATGACACGCAAAATCAAATTTTATGTTTTCAATTCGAGTGGATGGGGAAAAACAATAGATAAGTGAAAACGACAAGATATCGCTTGGGTGGATGAAAGATTCGTTTTCGCCGTGAGGCCTCATAACAGCACAATGTAAACACAACAACAGAAAGTCAAACAATCTAATGCAAATTTATTTTAAAAAGTTATTTTTATTTTCTCTAGTTACAACGGAAGTCTGAGTCAAGAGTGAAACACTCTATAATATATCATTTGAGTGTGTGCCAGTTAAGCCTGGTTTTCACTAGCGACGCATGCATAAGAACAAGCAACACACGCAAGCGCATATATTTGTTATTAATTAGTGTCTATTGTTCTAACGAAAGGCTCTAATGAACAACAAGCTACTGAGTTTGCGTATGCTTATTGTGTTTACACTTACGTCGCAAGTGAAAACCAGGCTTTAAAGGAAACCTCCACTAAAACAACAAAATAACTTTAATCTACAGAACATAATGTTAACAACTAAAATTGTTCAAACTTTTTCCAATGAAAGCGTTTGTATCCGAAAAAATGAATTTCAAAAACGCTTGTTTTGGCTTTCAAATATCCCGGGCGTCGTCATCTTGAACAATTGTGACGTCTAGTGGTTGCCCTATTGTTCTGACACAAAGAGCGTTTGTTCTTATTCAAGATGGATGCGCCCAGGAAATTTTACAACCAAAACAAGGGCTTTTGTATTTCATTTTTTTTCGGATATAAACGCTTTCATTGGAAAAAGTTTGTAAACGTTATGGTCTATGAGTTTAAAGTTATTTTGTTGCTTTAATGGAGGTTCCCTTTAAAGCCATGGCTCTCTGGTAATCAGGGACCCGTTTCTCGAAAGTTCCCAAAACTTTTCGGGCTTCCTTCCGTTTGTTTTCATAAACTGGTTTTTAATATGTTTTCAAGACAACAAAAAGCAAAATGATAGTGAAGTTTGTTGACTTAAAATCTCTCCGGTTTTAAGATACAGAGGGAAAAGGCCCGAAAATTTTTCAGGACATTCGAGAGACGGGCCCCTGGGATTGAAGCAAAAAAATAATACAGAATTTAGATTTTCGCTGTTAAAAGACTCTGAAATTAGTTCAAGTGAACAAAACAAACGCTATGAAAATATGACCAAGTCATTTTCCTTTACGAAACGTTTTTCTTCTCCTTCTCTTCCCGCACCAAACTTGTTAAAGACGAGTCTCCGTCGTCTTCCTCGTCGACCTCTGTATCTTTTTCGCTTGATTTTTCTTTTGTTTCTTTCTCTGGTGAAATTATATTTTCTGTTTGGTCAGCGTTACTTGATTTTTCTTCTTCCCCTCCTTCATCGCTTTCGTCTTCCTGAAAAGGAACAGAAATATGCGATGACACAGTTGTAGCCAAGTTTGAAAGGGACAGCGTCCCTCTTTATTTGCCAATACAACGAACTTAAACGGATAATTTGAATCAATGGATGCCGTGAAATAATGACCTAAATTCCTCCACAGAAACCATCACTGGATTGGAAAGAGACAGAACCCAGTTTTTCGAATGGTGGACAACGCTATGCACTGGATAAATGATGAAATAGCTGATCACCCAATTGACGTTGCTTGTGCTTTTCCGCTTGCTTTTCCGCTTGCAATCCAGTCTTTTTGTACCCTCGATCCCCAGATGGTTATCTTGACAGCAGTCAGACAGATCCTTTTCGATTTTCCCGAGGCAACTTACATTAAAAGCATATTCCTTTCTTTTTGAATTACTTTTCTCTTAAATTCACGAAATCAGTGTTTTATAGAACGTGTTAAGGCATTAGATGTGGTAAGTCCCGTTACACTGATAATTTTTTTTTTTAAAACAAAGGACAAGGTACAAAACAAAAAAACGCACCTGGTCCGACACTTACCACTGCCCTGTTTACTGCGGCATCAAAAACAACAACTATTCCCCTAAACAGAGATATTGAACAAGCAATGCAGACAACTCTGCAACGCAGGACAGCTCAACGAAGGCGTTTTTAAGCGACGAATACCGGCAAAGAAAAAGTGGACGTTTCATATTCTTTGGGAGTGGTTGTATCTGTGCAAAACTGCACTCGTAAGTAATTATTCTTTCGTCTTTATGCTAATCATCCTCACTAGCCTCGTTAGCGCGAACAAATTCAAAAGAATTTTTGCTCCAAAGTGAGGCTAGTGAGGATGATTAGCACAAAGAAAAAAGAATAATTTGTTGGCCGCCATTTATGAATGGGAGGTTTTCACGTGACGTCATCGCCGCGATGTTGGTGGACAAAAACAAAAGATCTCTCATAAGCTTCTTTTGTTCGTCCACCAGAAGTCGTACACTTCTCCATTGTTATTGGTGTCTCTCGAGGTTGGTTGAAAACGTCATATACGGATTATACCATTCGAGAACATTGGAAGTGCCGTGACGGACATACTAAGTAAGAGGCCAGTCAAAAAATGTTTCAGTCTTTTCGCGGCTGACGCAGAAGTTTCATTGAAAGACTTACCGACTCGTCACATTCAGTACAAAACCACTGATACCCTCGGGTTTTTGGGTTGGCCTGTCAAAACAAAGAAATGGAAGACGATTCATGCACAGTTCACATAGTAGTATTTGAGTGCAATGACCATCGCTATTAGCGCCGGAATAGCGGTACATAAGCAACCGTACTTCAATTCCTGTGAACTCACTTACTTTGATAGGCGGATCAAGACATTGAAAATGATAACACTGCTTACAGCTGTCACACCTACGTAATAAAAATATGACAAAAAAAAGTGTTACATGAACCATAAAGACCGTGCACGGGGTTGCCCACTTACCTAGCTGAGAGCAAAGTCGTTAGGAATAATCAAACCGACAGTTTCAGCTGGGTACAGACCATTGCAGGGGTACAGGGATGGCGCAGTGGTGAGAGCACTCGCCTCCCACAAATGTGGCCCGAGTGCGATTCCCAGACTCTTTGTAGAAAGAGGGTTGAGTTTGTTGATTCTCTACTCTGCACCGAGAGGTTTTTCTCCGGGTACTCCGGTTTTCCCCTCTACTCAAAAACTAACATTTAATTTGATTTGCGTTAATTTGTTAATTTCAATTTACATTGTCCCCAATTAATGCTCCAGCGCTAGAAGATTAGACACTGAAATAAAGTTCCTTTCCTTTCCTTTCCTTTCCAATTCAACTATCGATAGGAAACACAAAATTACGTTGTGTCCTTTGACATGAAGTTTTAACTCCACGCCTTTTTGCTCGACCCTCGAGGAAGAATCGGCTATGAAGGACTTTCAAATTGGGTCAGAATGACTGCCCGAGCTTCTTCTTTTTTTAGGGGCCGGGTGGAAGTGTTGAGTCGACACAAGTGTCACGTTAACTTCCTATAGCTATTATTCATACCTGACAAGATTGGCATTCGTTCCACTCTGCTTACACACACTGCATTCAGTGCGAACATCTTCAAGTTTTTTCTTCTTTTCCACAGGCTCTGCGATCTTTTTCCCCGGCCGCCTCCCTCTTTTTTTAGATGGCTCTGAGCTTGATTCCTGTGATTTATCCGTCTGTCGATTGATTAAGGGCACGGTCTGTGTTGCAATCAACCAATCAATCAGTTAATCAATCAATCAACTTTATTTAAGTGTCTAAAACTTCTAGTCAGCCCGGAGGCTGACTAATCGGGGATACTCCCAATAAAATTACTGATAAAGAACGACAGATAAAATTTTATGGCATATTACGGACACATTGTCATAATTAAGGGGCTTTTTTATTGAAGAAATTATCACAGAGCTCTCGGTTGCGTCCACATTTGATTGACAAATCATTTGCATGTGCCTAAGACACCACGCCTTTTACAGTCCCGTGCATGTCAACGGTGACTGACAAATGAGCCTCGATCTTCCCAGGGAAGACTTCCTTATATAGAGCGCCTTGGTGTTTAAGTTAAAATTAGCTATCGCTTGCTACAATATATAAACATATATAGAATCCCTTTTATATTTTAAAAGAGAGACTAAAAATATAATAATTTCTACCAATACAACTATATACAAATTTTAAATATGTCTAAAATTCTAAACACACTTTGGACAATTCCCGTACAGACGTAATTTGAAAATACGTTCGCGAGGTCTTTTCTGCGCATGTTTTTGACAAATGATGTTAAAGTTGGCATTTGTCTGTCGCCATGTCCAAGTTTTGACCACAAATGTGGTCCGAAATATCTTAGGGAATGTTTGCCATGTGGACAGAGTAGATTCTGGAGATATGAAAATCTGAGTTCCTGAGGTTGTACCCAGATCGAGTGCCACTGAATAAATCTAATATGTTGGAAGGCAGCAACCTGTGCTTGACTTTGTACATGAAAATGGTGATGTCTTGCAGTCGCATGTTGTATAGAGAGAACAAGTTGGACGTTTCAGTAAGTCTTCGTATGCGAGGTTCCAGTCACAAAAAACCGCCCTAAGTCCCCTTTCATCTAGTCGTTCTAGCTTCTTTCGCTAATTTCATGCATAAATTTTTTCGCTTCGATAACTGTTACGGTTTCAGTAGAAATGCCCTTGGTTATGGTGCTAGTTCATAGGCTTCCCACGTTTATAATTTGAGGAAAACCATGCGAATGAACGAATTATAACTGGAAGAAAGACAACCAGTTAGCTATTTACAAAGCGTAGTAGACTTAACAAATCGTTAAGGGAGGAGTGTAAGTGGAAAATGTAAGTTAAGGTGATTTTTTCCTAATTGTGGTCTTCCCAGTTCAGTGTCTCAACTACTTTTGTCGCTTATTGTAGCTTGAACGAAAACAAACACGATAACCCAAACCCTAGCGCTGGTCTACTGATAGCCAGGACCGAGTTAATCAAAGCCAGCAACCCAGCGTCAAGTGTAATGAAAGCCTTTAATTTACCCGTTTCACAAAAATGATCTTTGCTTTAAACAACACCTTCCAGAAAAAGAGCCCTTACTTTATCATCCGGTGAACCACTTTCGCCTGTTGTTTGAGATTTTCGTTTGGATTTATTCAGCTTGCGCTTTTTCGCCTGTGCAGAAAAAAAAAAAAAAACAGTACTTAGCAATTATTAATTTGATAGAAAACCTCTTCGCTGGCCAGATGAAAAAAGTCACTGTCAACTTGACAAGAACAAGTATAGGGTAAGTTTATTAAGTACTGAAACATTTCAGCCAGCTGGCTGAATTGCGTCATAGATACAACATACAAGTTAAAAATTAATGTTCATTTTTACAGAAAATGCTTAATGGAATTACAATATCCTAACACTAAAAGCACAGGATAAATTTTGAAAACCTTAAAATATAATGTAAGAATCTATAATAAAAATAATATTAATATTTTACCTTTCAGGTAAAGACTAAGTTATTAAACTTTGAGAACATTGCTGGGATAAATGTGCGCAAGCGCGGTAGGTTATGTGCGCGCTTACGTCAGTTGTGTATGCCGGGCAGTGCCTGGATGGCAAAAGGCTATAAAGTCGATCAGATTAGATGGACGAGAAAGAGTTCACTATACGACAGACCGTGGCATATGAAGGACATTGCTCTTCATTGCACTCTCTCTATGTCATCACTGTAGTGAGTGGTGGTAAACCTGTACACAATATTCGAGAACTGGCCTGATAGTTGTCACAATGAAAGCGAACCATGTCATCTGGGGGGACACCTGCACTCTTCAGTAACACGAGAAAGTATAAACGCTTATTCGCTTTCTTTATAGATTCGTAAATATGGTTGTTCCACTTAATATTACTGGAGATCGCCGTAGGTCCTAAAATCTTAGCGTGGTCAACTATTTCAAGTATAGGCTGTTGTCTTAGCTTTTCTCCAATAACATTCAACTATCTCATTTCCTTGGTTCATGTTTTCCCTGCCTTACTGACCCTGGTGTAACTTCTAGTTCAACCTCTCTTTTGTATGTAATTTGCATTTCTCTTGCCTTACCTCTCCCTTGTCAGGAGTGAACTTTGATGGCTCTTTAATGATCCTTCTCTGTCGCCCTTGTGATATAGGTGTTGTATCTTCTGGATCAACTTCCATCTCACCGTCCTCGTCACTGGGGTCACACTCAGAACATTGCCTGTTGAAATTTAACGCGAATACACAACGATTCAGTAAGGAGCGCTTTTGAAATGAGTGCAACAACTTGAAGATTTTTTAGATTTCTTTCGTTGTCTAACAATACCCCAATATGTTGGCTTAAAAATCTCGCGCCGCAATCTCAGAATAGAAGAGTTACTTGTGAGTTGCTCGAAAGCACTTTCCCCACGCTTCGCAACGACTACGAGAATGAGGTTAAAAAAAAATCGAATATTGTGCAACTGAATCCATGCGCAGACCAATAGTATCCCTTAGCTAAGTGGCATTGGTTTCTCCTAAAGCTACGACTTTCCTTTCTCCTTAGGCTAAAATTACCCAAAGATCTAAACTACCCATACAGCACATACCCGGTACGTACCAAAGACACTTAGCTGATCGTTTGGGCATGCGTGTCAGAGGTGGATCTACGCATCCCAAGTGATAGTGATAATGACACGTGTCACATTGCACCAACTGGTGTTGATTTTCCGTTGTTTTGCAAGTATTACACCTATAAAGAAATTTAAACGTTACGTAAATTATAACAGCAATGCCGATAGAAATCGCCTTGTGCGGCATAATAAATAGCATCAGCATTACAAGACAGTTCTAATGCCAAATCCGAAATATTCGTTTTTCATTCGTAAGGTAATTTTGGATAATACTCCTTTATTTTAACCACATAACCTACATGTTGAGTTTGATTGGTTTCAAAGGTGTTTGTGACGTCGATTGCTTGAGTTTCCTGCTTTCTAGTAAAGACGGTTTGGCTAGATCCTGAAAGCAATAACAGAACACATTTCGTAAAGTTTTTAACGCCTACTTCCAAAAACGTCCGCCGCAAGTATAACTTAAAGGGGAGAAAAGTGCATGTTAAGGAAGTTGATACCGATATCACTTGTCTAATAGACAGTAGAACACTTCTTCTTCTGAAACGGCAGTTTTAGATATCGTCAACCAGAAGACTCTATCGAGTGGGAGAGAGCGGGCTTAATACTCGACCGTAGCAATCCAGTAAAAATAAATGAGAAAACGCGCAGCCTTTGAAATGAAAACTGCGTGTTGTTAAACTTTGAAGTCATTTCGAAAAAAACACGGCAAACCGTAGGCCCTGTACTCCAAAAACGGCGCACGCCTTTACAGAAGCCCACGCAAGCACTGTTTGGAAGAGTAGGTGACCACGTGTGATACTGCTGAACATTTCCCACGTACTTTGAAACAAAACAAAAATTAGCAGATTGTACCTTGGATGATAACTTGCACAAACATCGATGTAACTGCAGGGACTCTTGTCTCCTTTCTTTAATGTCCTCAGCAAGAAGCTGAATAATCTCGGTCAACTAAAACAAAAAACGGCGAAAAGCGAAGTCAATTCAAGTTATTGATCAGAAAAAGAGCGTAAATCAGAGAATCTCAGTTGGGTCGCCAATGCAATGCTATTCTGTTTTGACTTTTCTCTCATCAGTGTAACTAAACTTAAACAACGGCAAAAGGCAAAACCGCTACCTAAAAGGAATTTTCTTAAACGTTCTTTCTCTTATCGTGCGATCTTGCAAACTTTAAACGTGCGATATCCTAGGACACATTTTACATTGCTAGGGCACATTTTTACATGGCTTGTTTCGTATTATATGATTGTTACTAATTATGACTACTGTTTAAATTTCCTTGACATTAAATAATTTTTAGCGTTAACTTACACCTAGTTCATTAGTCGTTTTAACATTTATATCTTGCAACTCTTGCAATTTTTAACATTTATATCTTGTAATTCTTACACGGCATGTCTAAAAACCAGCTTGCTGAGCCTGTACCGTGTTTTAAATAAAGTTGATTGATTGATTGATGGAGGAAGGCACACTGATGGCTTTTATTGAGGTTTAAGATTCTAAGCCGGGATTGATAAGGATTTAAATCAAGTTTTGATGATGATGACGAGGTGACTGAAGTACCTCAGCTTTACTTGAAGTGCGCGAATGTGAAAGTTTCAAACAAAACTGTTAATGTCAGGAGTCCACAAACCTCATGATACCTTTCCCTCAAGTTCTGTTCTTCCTTTTGAAGCCGTTTATTGTTTGATTCAAGTTCTTCCTGTCGTTCTTGCATCTCTTTCAATCGAGCACTGCGATCTGACACAGAAAATTAAAGGCGACCAATTTTAGTCGCACTTTTAACAACGGGCACCCAATTAATTAAGGCTTTATTATCTTGAGTCCCTGTCATTTGACCAAAAGATTTTTGACAGTTTATAGTTGAATTCAAATGAAGGAAGAAGTTTCCCGACAATCCAATTTTTCTTTAAGATAGTAGTTCTGGTTTTCCATTGAAAGCGGAAAGTCGAAAATACCTGTTCTTTATTTTCCAAGGTCCTTTTTCGAGTACCTTAATGCCGTTTCACGGTTTGAAAATGACAAGGATTATTCAATGACAAGAAAAACCTTCCGCAGTTTGTTGATGTATTTGGAAAAGGTCTTAGCATACAACAGGTTGTTCGGCATTTGTAACAAAAATCCCACAAATTTCAATACTCCAGGTAAAGGTTGGGTTAACTAACTCAAAGTAAATTAAGCAAATTGACCCAGTCACTGTTACAATGTCGACTTCTCCTTAGAAACAAACTCACCAAACTTTATTGTATGGATATTGATTTAAGTGTATAAGAAAACAGAAACCAAGAAGAATGTATAAAAGATACTAAGGTGGTAATGATTAACTAATAATCACCGTGATAATAGTTGACAAACTCGCTGGTGAGAGCTGGTTGAACAAACCACTTGCGACGCACATTGACTACATTCTGGGTCTAAAAAGAAATCACAAACTGGATATGTGCAATGCAGACACTTTGAAAGTAAAAGTCATAACAAAGTTTTATATATTCAGCAATATTGATCCAATGAAGACTTCAAGAAAATGATCTAAAGTTCAAAGAGGGATTACTGTGGCTTTGTTGGAAAATTCACTACATGACAAGGGAATTCTATAGCTCATGCTAGGTTTCAAACCTCTTCAGTACCCTCTTTTTAGCTTAAAACATGACAGGCTAAAAGCCTTTAACAGTTTAGAGCTTTACTTGAATCAGAAAAAAACAAGATAAATATCTATCACCTGTCCAGTACTATAGCCTAAAAGCTGGGCCTTCTTCAAAAGCTGGCGGCATGCTGTGGAAAATATTAATGAGAAACAAATGTTATTATTATCCTCGACCAATAATTCATCATTCTTTACAAATTGTATCCATGTTGTGATGCATTTCGTTGGGTCACTGAGATAAATCCTGTCTACACTGTTTCCATATTTGATAGTATATCTTGGGAAGGTACAATTATGTATGGTGGCACTGAGAAGCACATGTGCAAAGACAAAGAGTCAAAATTTGGAGTTCACCCAACAGGTCACCAGTTCAACTATTTAGCTGTGCTTGTAATTAGCCAACATGTCTGCCTGTCATGACACGACTTTCCACCAGTGTTATTTGTGTCATTAATAAGAAATAAAGGCAACCCTTAACATATGCTTAAGAGCCTTTTTTTTTATTTTTACTTATCAAGTGGATACAAAAGGAAAAATAAAAATGTTTTCAAATCAGATGTCATGTTTACCTCCAGGACATGAATTCAAAAGCCGAGGAATCCTCTCAGTAGGTGCTGCAAAGTAAAAGTTCAAAAAGATCACAAAACGTTTTAATTTGCAGGACATGTTTTGAGGTGTCTCACATC
The DNA here is from genome assembly GCF_036669935.1 of Montipora foliosa. Taxonomy (NCBI): domain Eukaryota; kingdom Metazoa; phylum Cnidaria; class Anthozoa; order Scleractinia; family Acroporidae; genus Montipora; species Montipora foliosa. The sequence continues at coordinate 52,246,764 of NC_090876.1, forward strand.
TTTTTAGTGTTTTAGTAGTTTTTTGTTATCAATCTTAATTATGTATGGGAATCATAGCTTATAATGCATGCTTGTCAAGGTTGCTATAACGTTATACAGCTTTTTAAAACCATTAAATTGTATTATGACAAAGATGCAAGACACATCAAAACATGTCTCACAAATAGTTTTTTTTAAAAAATATGATCTTTAAGATTCATTTCCTGCTTTCTATACCAAAGTCAAAAGGGTTGCTAATTTCAAGCCTTACAGTCATATTAAAAATGGCATATTGATATCAAATCAGAAAAAGTGACAGTTATTGTTCGACTTACTGTAGTATTTTGGTAGGCTTTTCATTCTTTTTTCCTGGAATTCCTGGCGAAGGGTCAGTAAACAAAGCTTAACTCTTTCCTGTAGACACAAGTAAAAAATAAAAAAAATTCATTTATCTCTACCTACAAAATTTTACGTAAAAGGTACATGTACCAAGGGGTTAAAAAGGACCCTTTGGATTTAGAAGCCACCCTAAGGGACCTTAAAAAGTTTGTACAAAACTTACCTTATCCTCCTGACTTCGCCTGTCAGGAAATTTCTTGTAACGTGACTGATACGCAAGCCAAGTGCGTCTCTATAAAAATAGAAAAGGTACTACACTGTACTTGACAATATTACGTAGTATAAGGAGTACCCGCCCCCCCTCACCCCCCCCCCCCCCAAAAAAAAAGAAAAAAGAAAAACGGGAGGAGGGTTAGGGTTTTCCTCCCCCCATTTTTACTTCAGGGGGTGGTTATGGCTAAACATTGGCTAAATTCATCCCTATTCATCTGTGTAAGACACGTGGTGCTTAATGGTAGACACACTTACTAGGGACCTTTACATAGGAGGGCGAGGACGACTTTGAGTAAGAGTTTTCCATTCTAAGCACGCAGACTTAAACAAATATTGGCCTTCAAACCTTGTGCGCATGCTCAGTATGGAGAACTTGTACTGGTAGTCATCCTCGTCCTCTCATCTAAAGGTCCCTAATAAAGATGAATAGGGATAAGACAGACTGTGTGCATGTCTTCCATGCTGACATCGATTAATTTTGGGAGAAAAAAGAAGTGGAGAATACAGTGTACATGTACATGTACTTCATTTGAGAATAGTACGTGAACTTTAGGCTCTTTGCTGAAATATATATATTACTAGTATTGCTAGTGCTAATCACCCTTACTGGCAGTCGAGGACTGAATTGCGCAGGGCGTGGCTCACGACATCGGGCTGAAAGCATACAAAGGCGCTGCTGGCTGCCGTTATACAGTCCATGTTTGATGTTGGAGCACAGCACCACAGCTAAATGTTAATTAGCTGTGAGTCGATTTTGATGAGGGAGGAAAACCGGAGTACCCTGAGAAAAACCCTTGAGTCAGGTTGAGATCGACTGAAACTCAGCCCACATGCTGGCTGAGGCCAGAATTGAACCCCGGCTCGCAGTGGTGAGAGGCCCGATAGATAACCACTTAGCCACCCTGAGGGAATCAAAACTTGAAAAGCAAAGTAAAATGCAAAAGCCCTTTACAAGTCTTCCTCAGCCTATTTGACTCACCCTGCTTGCTGTAGTCCGTTTATCAGCATGCAATCTGCAGTGCGCAAACAGAGGATCTGCCACGTCCTAGGCCAAAACATACAAGTCAATATACCAGTAATAATAAGCAAACCTTAACAACAACAGCAATCTTTATTGTGCTGTTGATACAACAGAAGGAGTAAAGTAAAAAGAAGGAAATATTTACAAAGAAAAGAGAGCATGGCCACTCAGAAATAGCAAAAGCTAATCGTGCTGAGCGACAGAAAAGACCTGTTTTTCCTTTTCGTCATTAATAATTATTTTACAAGGCCTAATATCAAACAAAGGTCTAATACCAAACCAACAAGTTTGCCTCCGCCAAAGGAGCACTTGGATTTTTACCAAATATCCCAGAGTCACAAAACCTCATCTCGATCTCCATCAATAGTTACCACATCTGAGCACATCTGGAAATGGGCCAGTAAAGCCTGTTACACATGAACAAGTTGTCCTTGACAAGTGTCATTGACAATGTTCATATGCTGTTTGACAAGTTTTGCCTTGACAAGTGTTATTTGCTGGTGTGAACGAATTAACAAGTTTTCTATGACAAGTTTTCACTGTAGCCAGCCAAACAATTACGCAGCAGACGACAAAAAAAAAACCACGGGGCGCCATTACAGTGAGTCACACATGCTAGCTTTTGAGCAAGTGCACTTGTCAAGGAAAAAATTGACATGTTCTTCTTTACACACCAGCAAATAAAATTTGCCAAGTCAGAACTTGTCAATGAAAACTTGCTCGTGTGTAACTGGCTCAAAAAAAAATTCAGGCATTTCCAGTTAATTAAGACTGATCATATACTGCTGATATGACTGTCTTTCAGCCCTGGCTCTGAAACAATTTGATAGGGTTTGCATATTAGGATTTGCCCCACCCCCTCTTTTATAGTGTTGGACTTGACACTGCCTTATATCTCCACTGTCCTACCACAGCAGACAATGAACCTCACCCAAAAATTAGTTTCCTGTTGTGGTATTAAGTTCAAGAAAGTAAGGAGAGAGTTCCATTCTGTGCTTTACCTGTGCATTAGGGAATACGTGTATATTTACCAGTACGACTTGAAACTTTTGCATTTCACACCTGTATTGTACATACCTCATCACATTCCTCTGGAACATCTGACAAAAGTCCATACATTTGTGCACTACAAAGTACCAAAAAACAAACAGCGAAATTAAGGATACTTCTAAAGAGAAAGGAAAAAAAACTTCTCTCTGACTTACCAGGTCACATGAAAGTATGTCCTACACATACCAGCATCACACTCAATACAGACTCCTGTTCGGCAAAAGCGCTCGTCCTCACAAAGGTTACAATCCTGTGGATCAAAAGGCATCAGAAGACTTAGAGACTTGTTAAAAATAATCATGAATACTGTGTGATGGTACAAGTTCCTAGCGTGCCAATGGCATCAAGAACCCAACTTGAGGGAGGCAAACTTTTAATCTTGATAACCAAAACAAAGGATCCTATTAAGGCTAAACATTTGCAACCTATTTTAGAAAAGGGTTAGACATGTTTTCTTTTAAGTCAGGGTAAACCCACCAGTTTATCTTTACTTGGGGAACAGAGTTATAAAGGAGTCACTTTAATTTGTGGCATTTTAATGCCACAAATTAAAGTGAAATTGTCTTCATTCGTAACAACATTGTTACGAAACAAAATTGTCTTCATTCGTAACAACTAATGACATTGACGTTGAGGGGAAAAGCAAGGAGACATTTCATGACTCTTACAATGGACATGAATCTAATTACTTGCAATAGAAAGTTCTTTGAACTTTTGAAGCTGTGAGATTATTGAAGCCTTTAAGCTTTTGCGGCCAAGAATGTCTGATGCCATGAGTTTATGTTAAAAGTGTCTATAAATATGATAGCTTTAATGAGCAAATTTGAATGTTAACTTGACATAGTGGAAACAATGATGGCAGCAAAGATTCTTGTTAATCAGACCAACCATTTTAAAATTTAGTTGGTGACCATGGTTGAAGAAGAATAATGTAGACTCCTTTCGCAGGGTCACAATGCCTGACAATCAGTGTGTTACATGTGTGAAGTACACCAAAGAATACACTACCTTAGCACCCCACTTATAATGTGGTAGCTCTGATAAAGTGACGCACTGTAGTTGTTCTGGTTTAACGAATGCCACATCAGGAGTGTACAGTGCACACAGCAAATGAACCCATCTAGAAAATAGTTAGAAAAGTTAAAAGGCAACACTATACTCTTTATACTTGTGTTTTCAATTTTTGGGTGCCACAAGTTAAAAAAGGTGACAATTTTCCTGACAGGATGTTTGTCTTATAATGGACAAGCTAGTGGGATATAAAGGCAAATTCCTTTAATGAAACAGAAAAACTTCACAATATTCCATACATACATAATATGTTTTTAAAAATATATCATATTTCTAAGGACTAAAACAAGACTATTAAAATACACTGTATTAAAAGGCTTAGAACTAACAATATTATAACACTTAAGACATTAAAAATGTTTTATATTCTTATATTTAAAGTGTGTAATTTGTAGGGCTAAATCATTTGAACCAAAAACCCTTCAAAGGTCACACAATTTCTACAAGTACCTTTTTATTGCCTTAGCAAAACTAAGCTGTGACATCAGGCAGTAAATTACATCTCACTACCGGTACATGTTGTTCTGTCATTGAAGTTTTGCGAGGCAATAAAATAGAAGTTTCAAGGAGAACACAAAATATTTCAAGTTTCGAGTTTGTTAAAAGCAAAATCAGATGTTTTTGCCCCACTTACTGGCCTGTGTCTGTTTCTTTGAAAATTCCACCAAGGTTTGGACACAACTCACAATCCTAGAAAAAAATACCATAAAGATGAAAGTTATGCTGTATGGTAAATGTATCAAGGAAATAACTCAGTACCCTTGTAATACTATAATTTTGTACTCCTATATGGTCAGCGGTTTACTCCTTAGCACTCATGTCCGCCATGATTTGTGTTGGTTAAAGCCTAATCGTCAGGCCAATCAAGACGTCTACTGACAATTAATTTTTTTCCAATAATTATAGAAATCTCTCAGGTACATGTATGCCCTGTGATGCATGTAGGCCACTTTATAATTAGCAGGCTGTAATGTTAGTAACCATTCATTTTTTTTGATTTTTGATTTGAAGAGCTAGATATAAATAAATATCTTGCTAATCTTATACAGCTCCTTCTTTTATCACCCTCAACAGTACAGAAAGTGAACTGCAAATCATAGAATCTGCCTACTATTATTTCCCTTTCAGCAGTAGTTTATATTATAATAACTCACCTCTTGTACAGTGTAGCTGTTAACTTACCTTGAACTTGATTAATAAAAGTCATCCTTAACCCTTTGACATCCAAACTGGCCTAAACCGGCCAGACTTAATGTTTTACTCTGTCTACCGCCAGACGATTTTACTCGTCAATGGGAAACCCCTAGGAGTCAATGGGTTAACTGTAAAATTGGTTTTACACTGTATACACTGTATAATTATCTAGGCTTATTCCATGCCTGTATTAAAGGGAACTACACTATCATGACTATTGTGAGACCAATAATTGTCTGCTGCTAATCTTTGAGAATGACCAAGCTAATGATTAAAAAGACTTTTGGTTTTCCCGGTACACTGTACTTCTTATTGAATAAGAAAGTGGCAACAGAGGTTTAACGCAATCAAGTGTAACCAAGGGCATAGGTAGGGGGGTCCTGGGGTGCCCGTGAGCCCCCCCCCCCCCCTCCCTTTGTAAGCCTTTTTTAAAGCAAACAACCTACAATATTCAGGTGGCGAAAACCTGATAATCCAGTGAGTACCCTCTGTTTGACGCACTGTGACCCCCCCCCCCTCTACCCCCTTAGAAAAATCCTGGCTATGCCCATGGTAACAATGCAAAAACAAGATCATACACAAAATTACAATGTAATTTGGACAGTCAATTAACATTATTATACAGATATTTATTTAAAATACAGTACTCTTGACACTCATGTAACTAGCATTACAAATTATATTACACAGAAAAACTCACTGGTTGTAATCCAAGCTTGCAGGCATCACAAAACCACAGCTCTGTTGGTGAATCAGTCTCATTACTTTTTCCAGAATCACTATCCTCATCATTTATGCCATAGCAACCTAAAATATTACAATTTGTAAAACAATAATATTGTCAGTCATGACCAAATACCATTGGCATATTTTTAAGTTAGTTAAAGATGTATTTATAACTGAAAATGCCCCATGGAAATGCAGGCTATCGACTGATGCACAGCGTATTCCATACCTTCACCCACACAAACCCCAATCAAAAGAAATTGGAACAGAAAAATGGACTCCTAAATTCAACTTAAGTTGCAACAGACCTAAGGGAATCTGCAATCAAAGAATACTTCTCTAATTATGTTAATCCAATAGCTTCCTTCACCCAAACCAAGAGCTTTGGACATCATAATGAAGAGCATGATTTCGATACTTGCCTTCATGGACAGTAATACCACAATTATCACATTCAACTATCTCATCTCCTTCATCACTATAAAAGGAAAAAAAACCAACAGTGGTAATGGCAAGTTTGAATGAGCAAAGAAGTTCAATTTACATGTATTAATGTCCATGGATGATACACAAGAACAGTCTCATACCTGACATCATCTAAACAGATTCCACATATTAAAATATCAACTTTCTTGGAAGAAGCAGACACTTCACTTGATGCCTGTAGACAAACAGGTTTCACATTGTTTCTTGTTTAAAAAGCAACTAAACATATAATTATGTAATTCATATTAAACAAAAATCCTTTAAAGCAAGTTCAGAGAAACTCCACAAACATTATTACAAAAGTTTCAGTGATATTATAAAAGTACATACATGTTCATGTACATGTACATACAGCTTTATATGTAGCAGCAGTTATAATAATAGTAATAATAATAGTAATAATAATAATAATAATAATAATAATAATAATAATGATAATAATGATAATAATATATAATAATAATAATAATAATAATGATAATGATAATAATGATAATAATAATATTGATCAGACCAACATGAACCTTTAAAGACCATTTTACAAATTAATATTTAATTAAATAATTTACAGACCTGTCCAAGTGCAAGGATATATTATGAGACAACTTACAACTGAGCTTGGTTGGCTGACTAACTGCTTTTGCTTGGTTTTCATTGCCTCGATCAAATCTCCAACAGTAAGAGAAGAAGCAGTAGTCATTTCATTTCCAACATCAACTTCCTCCTCTTCTTCTTCATCATCATCATCATCATCCTCTTCAACATCCTGTTCATCCCTTATTTCCACTACTTGTTTATTATTCTCAGTGTTTTCCTCTTCATCATCATTCTCTTCCTCTGACCCTGAAGGTTCAAAATAATTATTATAACATCAACAATAAAAACATCCAGATGTCGATAAAACTTCACTACAAGACACATTACTAACCCCATAGACCAACAAAAAAAGGAGGTCAAAAAAGATTTTTCACTTGTGGAACATTCAAATACCTTGCTCCTTTTTTTAATAAAGTTGGTACAAACCTTCCTCATCGTCATTTAATTCAAAGTCTTTGTCTTCCTCACTGTCCTCGCTATCCTCGCCAAGGGCTAACTGTAGAAGGGAGTTGTTCTCAGCAGGTTTTATCTGTCTCTTGTTTGGACCTCTATTTACTTGAAAATAAAAATAGATTGACAGTGAAATACAACTAATTGTCACAGTACTATTTCACCATCTTTGTCAAGTTCCTGGGCTAGGACAATGAGTTGTTTTTCAGAACACCATTTTCAAAACATTTTCGTGTCCCTTGAGGGACACCCTCTGTGACTGGTTGAGTGATTTCATTTTCAACCTCCCTATTACCCTTGGGCTTAAGGAGGCACAACAAAATTTCTCCACAAAAGTATTAGCAGTGGTGTCCAAGGATTACAGATTAAAAACACTGTCAATCCTATTGGAAACGAAGCATTTTGACATCTGCAAAAAAATGTTGTAGGGTAAACCGTTATTTCTGGCAGGTGCCCACAAGGCCACAACTGTTGCCATGGTATAAGTGGTACAGCACTGCTTGAGACCTTCCAAAACTGAATTTATGATAATCATCTAAAAAAAAAAAACAATTTGGTAACCAAGCATTGTTTTCAAATTTCTCAAGCCTCATCAAATACTGTATCTTAAAGGGGCTAGGTCACGCTATTTCAGGTAATTTTGTTTAATTTTGTTGATTATGAGCTCCAAACATCAAGTTGGCAGAGCAAGAGTCTTTCATTTGCAAAATCATGGCCACATAAAAGCTGAGAATGATTTTCCAGATGTGTAAATGAAATTTTGATATAGACTGAAACAAATTTGAAAAAAGGTGGGCCGATGTTTTTCAAATTTACCCAAATTCAATCCATTTCAATCCTCTCCAGGTTTGTCCATCCATGTCCCTTCTTGGCTTCCCTGTGTTTTGTTAGAGTTCTTCTATAGTTTTGAACAGTTATTTTGATATTTTAATTAATTCTATGACCATTCGATCAGTGCTGAAATTGCCTAAAACTGCGTGACCTAGCTTCTTCAATGTACACAACATTAGGAACACAATTACAGTACAACTTGAATTATTTTGAGTCAGGGATAGGTTAGGGTCAGAAGAAACTGTTGGAGCAAAAATATTCTACTAGATAGTTTTCTTAGGGTGCGTTCCATTGACCCTATTCCAGAATAAGAATACATGGAGTGATGATTTAAAACACCATGTGTGGCGTTTTGCAGCAACAAGTATAATAAAGGTATGTTTAAAATAACATTTTAGCAGATGTTTGACAATATTAACGTCAATCTCTGCAAAAACGAAGGATTTCTAACTTCTATTCCATGTATTCCTATTCCGGAATACGGTCAATCGAACCCGCCCTTAAATTTTATCTCAAAATGTATGTGGGCTACATCTTAATTGCATACAACGAGGATGTCCCAGACAACTTTTGAAATAATTGCTCACCAACCTAACCATTAATCACAGTTTTCAAAATTATAGCTAAGATTTTTTCTCACAAGTAATTTGCTCCTGTGTACCCATTCTTCGCGCCACAAAAAAAACCCTTTCTCAAGATCAGGTCCCAGTTGTTCAAACGATGAACAGCGCTATCCACCGGATAAGTCACTATCCACTGGATAACTCAATTGCTTTTGCTAGTGTTTATCTGCTGGATAGTGATTTATCCGCTGAATAGCGCTATCCATTGTTTGAACAACTGGGCCTAGATAAATCACTATCCAGTGGATAAGTAATAGCGAAACCAATTGTCCTATCCAATGGATGGTGATTTATCCAGTGAATAGCATTATCCACCTTTTGAACAACTGGGACCAGCATGTGTGGCAAGCAATTGCATTACAGTAAATGCACAAACATAAATTGAATAACATGACATCCTTTAAGATTTTACCCGGATTATTTCATGGTTAGTTTAATACTTAGCAGCCCAGCCATGAAATAGTTATAAAATTTTAAACACAACGCATGACGTCAACGATATCTTATTGCTATTAAAGTAACGCAATCTTGTGTTGGGGTCACACTATTTATCACATTTTGATTTTCACGCCAAGCAGATCTTTATGATGACATCAGTTAACACTCCTTTTAATTGCTTCCTTGTTAATGTTATTTCTGATCGGTTAGATTCACGAACAATCGCATCAAAACTCGAGGCTCCTTAAACTTAAGCATACGCATGACAAATTGTCACAGAACATTGACGTATAACGTAAACCGAAACAATGTGAGGTTGACAACATTCAGGCAAAACATCCATTTTTTAAAATAGATTCCCTGATGCTACACTTAAAAACAAGTTGATCAAGTCAATAAATGCGGGAAATGCTCGCTGAAATTAAACATGCGACAATAAAATCTACCATAACACGCTGACGCTTATTCAGCACGTGGTATGCGTAAAACTTCGTTTGCTTTTGATAAAGATTTCCACAATATTTAAAATTATATAGCCACAAGTGACCTCATTGTCAAAGAAATACTTACAAATTGACCTCAGGAAAGTATTCCTGTCCTCGCTTTCTTTGTCTGCCATTACTTCTGCAGTTTGTCATTTCAGGGTCGTGGTAGCCTGGGACTATGTACCACTGCCCGAGTGGGGAGGGGACGAGAAATGGCCAAAGAAATGATTGAACGAGATGCTTTCTTTTTCTTTACGAACATTTCACATGAAATTCGTTTACCATTTTTTGCAGGAAAAATAGAAAATTCCCGTAATGATAGTGTACCTATCGATGCTATTCTGATACTACTCAAAAGAAATTTCCTATCACTTGTCAAAAATGGCAAAGTGGCTTTTTCCTCAACTTTAGTTCGTAATTTTGTGACAAACGTGTTTTCCTGGAGCTGTCTTTCGTCTCAACTGCCAGAAATAACATGACGATGATCTGTACAGTCGCAAGGAAAGCTTCCAGCAAAGAAAAGAAATTTCAATTTAGGAGGCCTGTGTTCCCTTGTAAACCTTTAAATAATTGTGACTGGCTTAACTGAAAAAATACCCCAGTGCTCGAAATTTAAAAAAAAATTCGAGGTTGTCACTGTTTAAAAAGCCGGGCAACTAAACCCGTAAATTTGGTTGCCTTGATAAATGCTTGGTTGCCCGTTGGGAAACTCCATTAAAACCCCCATTAAATACACACTGTGTTGAGATGCATGGAGCTAGAGTATCCCATACAGTAGTTCTAAGCGTGCACCTGTTTTTTGGTGGAAGTCTGGGTTTTAGTTTTAGCTTTCAAAACTCCATCACAGCTACATATGAATTTTCCATCTGACAATAATTTTTTTGTAAAAGCCACAAATATTCAAAACATGGAAAAATACATTAACAACAGAAAACCATAGAGTAAGTCATCTGCTGCTTAACCCTTTAAGGCCTAAGAGTGCAAATTCGCACTCCTCTTTTGTAGCTCTGAAATCCGAAGAGTGCACATTTTCGGCTGAGTTGTTTGTTGTTTTTTCTTCAGGCAACCATCCTGCATCCTTTTTATTTTACCAAATACTAATCGCGTTTTTCACAACAGCTGTCTACAAAGGATCTGCAACATCTTCTGGCCCAACAAAATTTCCAACAATGACCTGTACCAGAAGACTGGGTGCACAAGTATGGATCTTGAAATCAAGAAACGCCGGCTTAGATGGCTGGGACATGTCTTACGGATGTCGTCGGAGAGGATACCCAAGGTTGCCCTTAGGTGGACACCTGCAGGCAAAAGAAAAAGGGGAAGACCTAAAATCACCTGGAGGAAGACAGTGGAAACTGAACTTAGTGAGATGGGTTTGTCATGGGGAGAGGCACAGGCAATTGCGAAAGACAAGACCCGGTGGAAAAGAGACATTGTTGCAGCCCTATGCCCCATTGGGGGCAATAAGGACTAATAATAATAATAATAATAATAAATACTAATCGCCCAGTAAACTTTCTAGTCATCTGGGACAACCGGACGACAGCTAATTTCGAGCACTTATACCTGGCCACTTATATCCCCTTTGTCTATAACCTGCACTTCATATGTATACATTTATTTGCATATGAATGAGGTCTACCCTCTGACTTTAGGCAACCTCAGTGGGTTTAGGGTAATCTCTTGTGTGCATTGGAATAAGACAAAAAAGACTGGAGATACCCACCCTTCTGTGAAGCTCACCCAGGCAATGTGCAAACACCAAGGCGACAGCAAAATCCGGTACACTTTATTCAGGAATCCATTTTATTTCAAACAATGTATAAAACATAAAACAACTCAAAGTTTATATATGGACCAGAAATGCTATCTCACATTGACAAAATCCTCTGGGAAAAGGATAAACTCATTGAAAGCAACACAGATGCAATGAAACTACTTTCCATGAAGAAATTGGTACACATGTATTCAGTAAATATGTTGTAGATACGCATACGTAATAACTAAAATATCTTCATTGCCTAGATTTGAGTTTATCCTACCAAAGCCTGAAAAGAATTATTGCAAAGTTTAATAACTATAAGAAAGATTTGGAGGTAGAAATGCCAGATTTTAAACAACTATATAACATTAAATTCAGTCTAAAATTAGGCCAAGAAGGCACATTCCTGGTAGTATACCTATACTGCCAACAGAAATTATATAGGTTCCATATGATGTACCAGAATGGACAAAAACGTTTCTTCTATGTTAAAAGGAAATAATTTTAGGGTTAAATGTTCCAATAAAAATATTCTTAAACTAGGATTTGGTTACTAAACAACAGTTCCTAAAAAATCATTTATCCATGGCTTATCTACCAATAGAGGAATGACAGTCATTGGGAAATAAAATCTCTTATTTAGTAGAGGGAATCTGCATTGTTTGTGCGAGGTTTCTTGATTTTGTCCAGGTTCTTTGTGATGGTATCATGAAGAGAAAGCTGCAAAAAGTCAAATGTAGAAAGATTTCAGTGTCCACTTCAACAAACAACCTTGACTTAGAACTAGCCCACTGAAAGGCTGGAAATGATCTATAGCCAAAGCAGCACTTTGTATAAAAAAATGTAGGGGTGGCACAAAAGACTCTTATGTTTCCTGCAATGTCCACAGGTAATTATAACCTCAAACGTTACACCTTGGTGGTAAGGTCAGATATTCACAGGGTAAGCTTAAAATTATTATTCTGTAATCTACAAATGACTGGTGGCAGAAAAACATTTTAGAAATTTGTATGTGGAGGAGAGTCCTAGACAATAAAAAGTTTCTTTTTCTGGTAGGAAAATACAAGAGGTAGGGATAAACCTTTATACAGCTGTTTCGAGAAAGGTTGTCCAAAAGAAGTATAAAAGCGTATGCGACAATGCTGAAAGGCATTATGGTAAAATGTCAGTTTGAGTCAACAAAAACATGACGGAAATGCCATCGAAAACGTCACCAAGAAATAGATGCTCACATATAATGTTACTGACTTTGTGATATGAGCAAGTTTCAAAATTCAGTCAAGAACTCTTTTCATCCAAATACCTCACAACCGTAGGTTTTCACTCAGGGACAGTCCTGGCATCTTCGATTCTGGGCGTTTCCAACAAGTCGAATTTGTTTTGTTGAATATCTCCCATACTACCTTTCGGCATTGTCGCGAACGCTCTTACGCTTCTTTTGGACAACCTTTCCCGAAACAGCTGTGTATCAAAACAAAGTTTGTATTATTTGTTCTTACATAATGATTTCGCAGTTCACAACAACAGAGGCGTAAACTAGTAAACTCTTTTTCATCTAACTCCATAACAGCCTGCCTGTAGTCATCCTGAAGAAATAAAAGAAGACAAGTTAATTTAATTCAAAATTATTTTTAAATATAATGTAATTAAGTGAAATTCTGTACTACTGAACTTTGGCTGAGAATGGGGGATGGGGCTTTGCTGGCGGGCTCCCATGAAGAAGAGGAGAGCGATAGTGATATGCTCTAGAAACAGTTTTAACCTACCTACAGTGTACATGGTTAGTAGCAGGAAGGGTAATGAGTATTTGTGGGCACTTTCAGTAAGCAGTGTAACAAAACACTTAGAGGAACAAGGGTGGGTTAGGGTTAGGTTGGTGCAACAGGTCCCGAGTTCGATCCCCGAATCTCACATCCTTGTTTCGATTTCTTTCCTTTCAAGGTAGCGTAAATTGCTTTAAATACCCTCAATTAAAATGAAGCACTGATGGAAAGAGGGGGGTAAAATGAGCGCACCGTCAGCTTCCTGGGAGAATACTCTCTAGAGAGTAAAGGAACTTCCGACGTGAAATAAGGTATACCTTTACCTAAACTGTCTCACCAAAATCTGAAAAAAATGAGGAAAGAAGGACTCACCAACTCAGGATATTTTATTATCTTGGATACAATTTTTCCCCTTGTGATATAATATCTAAAAATAATGGAAAATATATTTTTTTCAATAAAAAAAGGTCCAAATATTCCAAAATTTGTTTGCCAAGCAAAGGTAATCACCTTGAAATCTGGTCCAAAAATGTTGCAGCTTCACCTTCAATTCTTTGAACTTCACTGAGGGTTTCTTCCTGGTGGGGAATTAAAACAAAATGAAACTTTACTCAAGTGGCAGATTTTACTCCTGGCAGAGAGAAAAAAATCGTAGGTATTCCAAACAAAGAGGATAATGTAAGGCTCCAGTCTCTCCAAAAAAGAGAAGCTTTTCGCCAGTATCAAATACCTGAATTGACACACCAAAGTTATTTCCATCTTCTATTCTGGGGATTAATAACTGAATCCACATTTTCACCTGAATACAAAGGGGACCAATAATAAACACCTAAACTGCTTAAAGACGGTGCCTACTAATTCAAAGGTATTTTTACATGGTTTACTGAATATGCGGAAAAAGCAGATCTTAACAAGTGTTATTGAAATCCAAAAAGAAAATTGGGGGAACCATGCATTTTCCGAAGATAATTAATCAACAATATTTGTAAAAAGCTTTAAACTACAAAGCAATGTATGGTATTCTTTGCCAAATTGAAGCTTCATTATCTCTCAAAAATGCATGGTTATCCCAAATTTTCTTTTTGGATACCAAGAGCACTTGCTAAGTTCTGCTTTCACTATTTACTGATAGTATACCTTCAGTGTACCGGTAACAGTGGGGCACATAGTTAAAGGGTCCCAAAAGTTTCATTGGACTCCACAAAAAACATCACAATATGTTTTGCTGAATAGTAAGTATCTGGTAGAACAATCAAAGCATGGTAGAGAAAACTAATCATAACCAGCAGTACACTGTGTTATGAATACATGTTTTACTCCTGATTTTCTTGCTATAATTTTTGGAGTTTTAAGAGCACTTACTGTGTTGCACTTCTCCATGAGTGTCTGTATTTTTGGTTTTAACAGCTCGATTACTTGCAGCAGGTACTAAAAAGGCAAACAAAAACGTAAACCCCAATCATCCCATCATGGTCTTGTCTCCAACCAACAATGTTCCAAGCTTCTAAAGTTGTAATTACATTGCAGCTGGATGGCAAGAAATGCTACAACAGGTTGCAAAATTGGTGAGACATTCCAGTTGAAAATCTTTTCTAGCTACCAATACCCACCGTATCTACAGTTCCAACCTTTCCAACTTCCCCCCCCCCCCCCCCTTTCAATGTTCACTGTTTAAGTTTTCAGCATTTTTTTGTATTGCTAGCAACATTAATAAGGGGGAGAGGGGGGCTGCAGTGTGGGAGATAATAGGTAAATTAATAACATCCCAAGAAGGTGAAGTGTCTCCACTAATTTTGCAACTAATCCTCTTATAGCTTTAACAAGATCAAATTCACAGGGGACAGGATGACAAGCTAGTCAGTCCAATGTGACACAAACAAGTAATCATTTTGGCTCATATCTAGGTTACAGGAATTTACAAGCCAGGAAGGCAGTATTCTATAAGAGGACTGACAGGGCAAAGAGGCAGCCTCTTACTTCTCCAGACATCCATCCCCCATTAAAGAAAGGAAGCTGCTTAACTTTAAGTATTAAAATTAAAAAGTTATTAATCATCAAGGTACAGACTACCAATGCTAACCATGATATGAGCAATTTGGCAGAGGGACACAAAGATGGCTGTCGTCCAATCACTTGGTTAAAACTGCCAGTGGCAGTATTTTCACATTTTATAGATGGAGACCTACCTTGTTACAAGGAATATGAGCATGGAGGACTGAAAAATTGAAAACAGTTTTGATAAGTTCTAAGAATGCCAAATACAAGGATCTTCGCATGTGATACAAGCTTAAAGTGATACCTGGTGGCAAATGTTTTGGAGAATTGGCTTCCAGGCCATCAACCATCTTTCTCTTTTTGTGACTTGACTAATACAGAATAAATAAAAATAAATTATTGTTCAATAATAATAATATTGGTTTGAGAAGTTGAAAACAAGTATTCTGAAGAGAGTGATAAAAAGAAAAATGGTTTTAAGCTGGACCATTAAGAAGTACATGTAAAGTGATCTATAAAAATTAATAGGGCAAAGTAATAACCTCTTACTAACCGAGAGTGAGGGCTGTACTGGGGAACATTGGCCAGAGGTTGTGGCCAAAACAAAAATGACAGAGGGCCAATATTGCTCAGTATGGTCCTGAGCAAGTCAGGTTAGTAAGTTGATTATTATATGGCATTGTTTCTTGGAGTGATCGGACACTTCTCCACATGCTGAATGTTCGTAATCTTCGTCTTCCATCAGCTAAATTTGAACAGTAACAGTTTACATTTAAAAACTAAATTCTGCTTGCTATAATTATTATTGTACTGTTGTGACAAAAAACTTAAAATTCCACCTTTTGAAAGCTTTTTGTGTTGTGCTTAACTTGAATTTCCCACGAGAGAGAAATTTCTGTCCGTACTGTACAATCTCAGTCGAAAACCAGCCAATCAGAGTATTCCATTAAGCCTGAGAATTGCTTGTCATACAATAATAATAATAATAATAATAATAATAATAATAATAACAATTTTTGAAATACATTTTTTTAGAGGAGATAAGAAATCCTCAAAAATATCTACAACATCTATGGGGTCATGGCCTGCACCACTGAAAACAACTTCTATGGTACTGTATTTTTACCTCCAAATCATTGTGTGCATCATTTCTATGGTACTTCTGTGGCATGGTAACTGCCTTCTGAACTCTTTCTACGGACTCAATACTGAACATGTCAGACTAAAAGCAAACAAGAAGCCTGTAGGTTTAAAGGTCAATAAAAGGGAAGATTTACCTCATCACAAGTGAGGTAACTAAACCTACAATGTAAGTTACATCCCCTGTTTTCCAATTTAAGCACTTGAACTAAAAGCCTGGCGGCTGTCACAAATACACATAAAGTACAATACAGACCAAAAACTGGCTTTAGTCAACCTTAAAGTTATGTTCTCTTCCCCTCTCCCCCTTGTTGTTGTCGAAATGGACAGAGGACCAGGACAACAAGGTTGAAGATTAGCAAGACTCTTTTTGCAACTCTTGAAAACTAATCTTGTGAGAAAACAACATGGAATAGTATGCTAAAGTGGTCAGTGGTAGCAAGTGTAGTATCAATGATTTTTCACGCTACCTCATAACCACCATGATGGTGAACAAAAGCAAAAGGTGCCTTTTTAAAAATTCTCTTTCCAATGAAATTCAAAAATAAGCTGAACTGAACTGCTTTTGTTCATCCATCACCATTTGAACATTACACTATTGTGACCACATGGTCTCAAAAGAGTGATTGCCAGTCATCAACTCCCTAAAATGCAACAATTCTGGATGACAAACCATGAAAAAAAAAATAATTGAAGGCCAAATCAACAATTATAACTTCTGTGATTATTTGTGATGAAAACAACGGAAAAAAAGAAGGTGATAAACGAACTATTGTAAGCGAAATGAAACATTTATTTCGATTGAATTTCAACCTGAATCGATTTTAGATTTTATCGTCTCATCATATGGCATGCCGCAAAAGATTTCTTCTAATTTCTCTCCTCTTCTTTCTTTCTTTTTGAATATGTTAAACCTAAAACAATGCATGCACGAGTAATTTTTCCCTGAATATTAAATTATTCCCATTTGATTAGTTTCTTCTGCAAAAAAAGCACGTGGTAGCAAAGGACTTTATCAGTTATTTCACCTAAAAATTAATCGGGTAAATTTAATACCTTCAAGAGTTTGTCCAACTCAAAAACTCTGTCTGGAAAGAAATTTTTCACGGAATCTTCAGCCTAGGATACACAACAACAACAATGTTAAAAAAAGGCTCATGCGTTGCACTCGATTTTTTGTAGACTAAAAATAAGCCCAAACTTTACATTTAGGACAAAACTAACAGAATATAAATTGAGATTAGAACAAACCTCTTTCCGGACGGTCTCGTGGAAATCCGTCAGCTGAAAATTAACAAACTTGAACTTAAACAAAATAACCTTGATGTGAAGTTAATATCTAAAAAAAAATGCCGGCCTGTCGAAGATGGCTGGTTTTCGCGTGAACTTCGACAAAACGGGGGAGAAAAAAGGCAAGGTGAAACCTATAGAACAAAAATTCACCTTTCCTTTTGCTGCATTCATAATGAAATCTATGAATAAAGTGGCGAGATAAAACGAGGTACCCTCCGTTTAGTTGGCAATGATGAAGTTACGCAAACAGAACAACTTCGCGGCTTTTTCATTTTTTGAAGAGCAACCGCTGACACGAAGCAAAGGGAGCATGCAGTTCGGCCAGAGTTCGGCCAAACAATAGACCCTGGGAACGAGGCTGGCAGTTCGGCCAACAGGCCTACCTCGTTCACATGAGTTTGAAAATGAGGTTGTTGGTTTGCGATGGCAGAGACTTATTGCACCTGGAATAACTGGCACTCAGGAGTGATTCCATTAGTTTAGAAGTCAAATCACTTTAGACTGAATCGGATCGCTCTACGAAAATGACAGATGTGGTAGCAACGTGGGATGTTGCTCTTTCAGACGGAAAGCACCGTGTTCAATTCGAACATGGAACCACAACTGGAAAGCGAGTGATCACAGTTGACGATGAGGAAGTTTTACGACACAATTGGATGTTTAGACTGGTGGGAAAGGAGAGTTTTGATGTCGGAGGTAAACGAGCAACAATCCATATAGAAGCTGTTAGTGGGTTTCAGTACGAATACACTTTAGAAGTCGACGGGAAGCCACTTAAAAAATTCGTAGAGAATCGAAGGAGAACGGCAAAAGTCTGGGCATTGGCTTTGGATGGAATAGACACACGAATAGTACTTGGTAAGCCGTAGGTAATATATTTCTGAATCTTGGCGTTTTGAACATACATTACATTTACGTTTATTCCTAATTTGTTGACCGTGGCTCTTTTTGTTTCGGTTTTCTCCTTTCCTTACAAATCAGTTAGATAGAGGTACATGTATTTAATATTTTGTTGAGTGTTTTTAATATGATACTGCTTCTTGGAGGTAAGGTGATGGGAATGTTGTGGAATAAAGTACTAGTGCAAATTATAAACGAAACGTACGGCATACTCAGCGATGCCTGAAGAGAGACATATATGATATTGTATAATAATGTTGTACAATTAACACTTTGCCACGAGACAGGAAAGATGAGCGAAAGCAATACAATATTTAATGACGATAATAAATGAAGAGACGTCGACATACCCCATTTAACATGACAAATCAAGTTGTTCTCCTCTCAGAAGCTATGAGTTTAAGAATATCTTATTTGCATATTTCATGCACAGGTGTTTTCTTGGTTGTCTTAGCTTGTTTGATAAGATTATTCATTTTAAAGATGTTGAATTATAGAAAAATGAAACGTTTTAAAAAGTCTTATAATGAATGTTATTTGTTGTTTTCACCCTATATTTTGCTCTATTTTCTTTTGCTTTGTCATCATATTTATGAGTTCTGTTTTACTTTTACTGTCACGTTGCAATAATATTGAAGAGGACATAGCTTTTAAGTGGGTATAGAGGTTGTTAAGCACATTAATTTTGTTTCTCCATGCATTTGTCATACCCACTAGCAGGTTTATTTATGAGATTTATGCCATTAAAATAGTCCTTATTAATTTGAAGATTATTTCCTATCAAAGAAATTTTGTAAAATTAGTTTTTGGCATGGACGAAGAGAATAAGCATAGTTTAACATTGAAATTGAAAAGAATTGCATCAGGTTCAAATGAAATACTGCCAGGCATTGCATTTTAACAAGAAGTATTATTTTTTAGTAGCATAATAGTTTGAACTCACTCCCTTTCCAAGCCGTTTTTATCATGCCCAACACACACCACAGCTTTTTGCTGTGTTGGGTGAAAAACATCCTTTTGTGTCTTTGAATTTCATCCTGGGTAGCAGATGCCAACATGAGAAAAATTCAAAGTTGGCAAGTGGCCCACGTGTGAAGGAGTAATTGAGTCTTTTGTGTGCTCCTCTATTACTTCAGGTGGGCTTTGTATAGATTTTGTGGTCCCATCAGGTACAGTGATTGCATGAGAACATCCAGTCTGGTCACAAAAAGATAATCCTTCATAGCAATGTCTGGTATTTGCCCCCAGACATCAAGTTAATTAACTGCCACAGCAAGTACAACAAATAAGTTGATCATAAATAATTATTTTGTCATTTCTACAGAGAAGGATACGATGGAAGTTTGGGTGAATGGAATGGTTGTGGAAACAGCTGTAAGTATCACATCAGAGACTCACTCACTGGTAATGATACTGTAGTCTATGTGAGTGCTTGGCGTAGTTATGTGAAACCCAGCTAGAAAATGTTCTAGTAACCACATTTACTTTTGGAAATGGGTCCTGTTGTAAAACTGAAAGAGACCTTGCTATCTCTGCCATGTAAGCTATTCACACCTTTTGTTTTCTTTTTTTCAGGGTGAATTTGTGGATGATGGAACAGAAACACACTTTACTTGGGGAAATCACACTTGTTACGTAAAGGCAATCAGCTCAGGAAAAAGAAAGGATGGGATCATTCACTCACTAGTTATAGATGGTAATGAGATTCCAGAGACAGATGAATGATCATATATTTGTTTAGAGAATCACATGGCAATCGCTCTAGCCCGCATGAACCTCCTCTTTTTGACGTGTAAATAAAAGGTAATAGATAATCATTTACTTTTTTACCCTTTGTGAATCCAACTGTTACATTAATACAACCACAGCTTGAGCACAAGAACTTGTATTTTAATGGTGTATCAAGCAGTGGTGGTACTGTGGTACTCAGAGGAAGTCTTGGATAGCCAATGAAATATGAGCCATGGATAGTGCAATACTATTTTTTCATGATTGTGTGACAGACATGCTTTGCTTCTAGATCTGCTTATACAGCCTCATGCAATTGGCCGAAGCGGAAAATACCATAATACTCCTTGTTTGTCTACCCGATTTTTGAATAAGCATAATTTGTTTCCTGTTTCTCTTGGAACTTACAGTCATTGGTCCCAAGAGAAAACAAAAACAATGCTTTTTCAAAATTTGGGTGGAAAAACAAAGAGCATCGTGGTATTTCCAACTCGGCCAATAGTGTTAGCATTTGAAAAAAATTTACTTACTTGCCTATTTATTCCAAATTACACTCAGGATACTACCGGTCCAAAAAAGTACTATAGCACACACAGTAAGAGAAAAAGCAAACGATAGGAAAATATGGAAAGTCATACCTCTTGCTAGCCTTGTTTTCCGGTGTCCTACTGTAAGTTAGGATCCACATTTTTGTTGTTCAATTTATGGTCCGAGTGCAATGCACAAGAGCCATTAATTGAAATTAATAGAAAAGACAAGGAAAGTAACTTTCTGTGTACAGCTTTAGAAAGGAGGTTAGAATACATTGACCGCTCCCCATAGGGGCTTTTCAGGGCCAATGAAACACAATCAAAGGAACGACAGAACATAACAACAACTGTTAAGAATCCCAACTGGCCATGGCAAACCAGTTGGCTATTTACAGGTGCAGCTGGGAAGTTGAACCAGGGACTACCACGCACAAATTTAACGAGTGGTCAGAGCGGGTCTGGAACCCGGGATGTCCAGATCTCACGGCAAGCGCCAAACCACTGGGACACACAACCTGAGGTTGCTAGAAATTATTAAATTTTGTTGTCCTTAGATCTTTGATTACAGCAACAAAATAGAAACTTTAAATTCAGCAAGTCATTCTGTAGAGTAAACCCTGTTAATGGGGCCACTCACATCGTGTGTAATTGCAAGTCAAAAAGTCATTAATAATTCATCTGCAAAACAGCCCAAAAGGTCACCAATAAAAGTTCAAGTGCACGAGTTTTAAAAACTGATAAAACACTCCTCACTGGAATTATTTATATAAAGCATACTAATAAGGCATAGCTTGCTTTTCTTGTATGCTATATATAATATTCTCCTCTCACAATTTGAACCTTTGTTCGGACTTCAGAGGGACACGCCTTTGTGGAATGTTTTTGAAGCCATTCAATACAGTGTAAACTCGCTAGTCATGTTTTATCGGGTCTTAGAATCACTGCGATTCACGTCATGGTTTAAAACCTGATAAAACACTCCTTCTCATTTATTGAATACTTCAAAAGTTACTTTAACATTTTTGATTTTGTTACTATTAACTTGCATACAGGTTCTAAAAACTTACTTACTTACTGCAAGGCTGCTGCCTAACGGTCGCCGTGCACCTGGGGCGCCTTACTTGTGAGCCCGGGTGACCAAATTTCTGAACAAGTAGCCCGAACAGGCACCTAACTTATCACAAGGTGATTCATCCATACTTTCAATTTATTAATTCTGGGGTCTTGAAAAATGACTTGGGCTACTATTAAAATTCTAATGTTGGAAGCTCGAAGGGCTCCAGTAAAATTTTCGTAGGCAGCAGCCTTGTACTGACTGTATCTTTTTACTTAAAATAAAAGTAAACTGCAAAACTTACTATTAATTATTTTATGGAGTGTTATAATAAAATTAATAACAAAATGCTGTTTTGTTTTTAATTAAGCACTGGTCGAATCTAATCTTCAAAGGAAAAAACCCACATTTACCCAGACCTCTTCAGTGAAGAACCATTCGATTTACATGTTGCCAGCTTTCTCCACAAACGTGGTTGACAACGTCTAGGTTCACTCAAAAACTGTGATCCCTTTAAGTAATTAAAGAAAAATCAAGTTGATTAAAATTGAAGCTTCAGAGTCAGTGTGTACGAAATCAGCAAAAGAGAGATATTCCAGTGCTGGAAATAACAGTCGGTCATCGGACATTGTCCGACCAAATTTTGAAAATGTCTGGCCAAATTCACATTATGATCGGACACGAAGACCGAACGTCTCACCAGCAAATCTTGAGTTATCTTCTTCAAGGTGTTGTCAGTCAATAAATTATGTCTGGTCCAATTTGTCAAATGTCCGACCAAAATGAAGATTTGAAAGGACACATGTCCCGTGAATAAAGAAAAATTATTTCCAGCACTGTATTCTATGATTGGTTCTGTTGATTAGCCATTGCTTTCCACCAAATGTCCAAAATGTCTGAAGGCCTCTTTAAACATCTGACCCCAGTTGTTCAAACAATGGATAGCGCTATCTGCCAGATAAATCACTATCCAGTGGATAAGTCATAGCAAAACCAATAACAATTATAGCACTATCCACCCTTTGAACAACGGACAACAGTTCCTCGACTACAGTTGAAAAGATGTTAGGAAAATGCAAACAAAGTTGCACACAGAGGGTTGCAAAGAACTAGGATGCTTTCAGCAATGCTGAACGACCTGTCATTAGGTTCAATGCATGTTTGAGATGTTGAACCCCCTAAGACAGGGCAGTGGAAGCTAATTTGATGCAAATCAGAAGGCGTAAGCCGTGATTTCATATAAAACACTTCACAGTGTAACCATGCACATATGACGTTTCTACTGACCACCTTGTTTATTTAACACTTAGGGGTTTTTCCACGAGACCGGGATGAACTCAGACCGGCATGAAATTTTTGCAGCCTTTGGGACAAAATGCTTGGTGCCTGGTTTCAGGATGAAATGACATGTTTTCTCTAATAAACATGTGGCTGACCCAAAAGCATACAGGCTTTAAATCACTGGACCCAGTCTGAGATTTCTTGTCATTTACACGAGAATGATACGAACTCTGACTGCTACAATAATTTCTTGTCTCGGTCCAGCAACCGAGACAAAGTCAGACCAGTCTGAGTTCAATGCCACGCCTTTCTCATGTAAAGGCTAAAAAATTGTAGGGAGGCCGATTGGAACTTTAATGCCGGTCTGAGTTCATCCCAGTCATGTAAAATACTCTAAGGCCTGTTCTAAACGTCGTGCTACTGCCGTGCCAAACTCAAATGAATTTGGCTCAGCAGTGGCACGAGAATGGCAGGGCAGTGCTTTCAAACGTTGAACCCAATACAGGTGTGCCAAATTCAAAAGACAAAACAAACCATCCATCCAGCGTAATATGCAAATATTGCAAAATACATTAAATTAATTAATGAATTGAGTTTGGCGCAACAATAGCACGCCATTTGAAACAAAGTCGTGCTATAGCTACATAGTCGTGCCGAACCTAATTCAGCCATGCCACACTTAATGGTTTCAAACGGCATGCTACTGCTTAAATCGAAATGACAATTTCATTTGAATTTGGCACAGCAATAGCAGGTTTGGAACAGGCCTAACTATACTCGCAAATTCATGTATTTACTGCTTTATACACATTTTTGTACTCCACTCCTAAAAGATTCAGAACTCTAACTAAACAGAGCATGTCACAGAGAAAAATCATGGTCAGCATATTGATTTTGGACAGGAAGGCATAGAAAACTCTTTCCAGCTAGCAGAGGTCTGTTTTCGTTTTGCATTTGCTGGGCTGACGAGTACACGAAGAGACCTCTGCCATGGATCAGAAGTGACTTGAAGTCCATGTGTTGACCATGCGTGGTGGTTACTTAGAGTATGAATCCTCACATGATAGTTCATATTGTGTGGGCTGCCTCAACAATGGAAGAATTACCATAAAGAAATGCACAGGACGCGGTGGGCTCAAGTCACAGTCAGCAAAAATATCATGGGGCATGCGGTTTGAACAATGCTGTTAAGGTTGTGGACGGCAGTCAGATAAAAGTAAGTTTCAACACATGGCAGTGGTGTCTTTTCCCATACTCGTCAGCCCAGCAAACACAAAAGAAAAGACACCTCTGTTAGCAGAGAAAGAAAATCCTCCTTAACTCTGTGGTTTGGTTGAATTGCAGGAGGAAAAAAGTCTCTTTCAGGCAGTTGTATTTAGCCAGATGTCAGTACTAAGCAACATTCCCACTAAATCACAGGCTTGCTGTCACTAAAATAAGGCTTCTATCTTGTTGCACACAAGAAATTACTGAAGTGCAATCAAGTTCTTTCCTTAATCTTTACTGGATAAGACTCTTTAAATTCTCTCTTTTCAGTGTATGCCTTGGAGTCTTTTTTCTTGAAACATGTAGATGATTTCTGGCTATGATCCTCATCATCTGAGTCTTCAAACTTGTACTTGTCATTCACTTTCTTCAGTGAGTCTCTTTCCCTCGCATCTTTTCTGTCTTTTTTTCCTTTTGGTTCTTTCTCATGATGCTCGTTATTCTTATGATCCTTGAAATCTCTCCTACTGTCATTGGAACCTTTTCTGTCTTTATAATCTTTTGATCCTTCCCTTTTTGATCTACCTTTTCTTCTACCTGGTGAATTTCTTCCCTTACTTTCAAAATACATGTATTCTCTGTCTTTGTCCTTTTGATGGCTTTGTTCTCCTCTCCCTTGGGATGAACTGTGCCTGGTTTTATTCTTGGCAGTCTTTTTTCTTGCTTCTGTGTCACTTGCACTACTCCTAAAATCTTCTTTGTCTGGACTGCGTTTGTACCCCTTTCTCTCTTTAAATGACCTTGTCTCATTCTGAAGCCTACTCTCCTTTTCTGAATCGGAAGAATCGTCCCTGTCACTAGTTTTCTTTGTCTCTTTAATTTCCTTAAATTTCCTTTTCTCAACATTAGTAGTCTCACTTGTTATTTCTGGATTCTCTGGTGTTGCAATAGTTCCAGGAAGTATTCCTCCTTGATCTGTTCCTCTGACAAATCTGATCAAAAGTTTAGGTTTCAGAGCTGCTTTTATCCTCAAAGTGTCAGCATATTCTATGACCTTCTCCAGTGTATCTTGCTGCTGTGTTGGTGTAGACGATAACTTTAACTGCTCATTCTCGAATAATTCTCTTGCATCTTCCTCTGGCACTTCTTCCTCTTCTTCTTCTTCTTCCTCACTACTGGATTCTGCAAAAGCAGAAACAGTGCCCTTGACTGGTTTTGACTTCACACCAAACTGCATCACACCTCCACCTTTCTTTGCCCCAAGGCTGAAGGACAGCCCCTGCTTGACAGGAGCAACTGTGTCAAGTGCCTCCACCTGACCTTGGTCCCCAGATGACATGCCCATTTTGAAGCTGAATGGTTTCTTTGTCTGTTTATCTTCAGGTGGAGGAGGAGGTGGGGGAGGTTGTGGCTCATCGGGGAGGGGAGGAGCGGGCTCCTTTGGTAAAGGAGGTGGATCTTTAGGAGGTGGTGGTGGAACTGCACTAAAGCCATGCCGCAATGATATTGGCTTGAATCCAGAACTTGTGCTTGAGGCATTTAATGAACTTTTAAATGCTACCTTAATTCCAGTATTTGCTCTGTTAACACAGAGAAACAAGAAATATTTCAGTGAGTTACAGATAGTGCTGTGCTTTTTTGAGGAAGTCTGGGTTTAAGATTTGGCATTTTCAAAATGGTATCTTGAACTCAACAGTCTAAATGTTTGTGATATGGTCTCTTGCATTTTCCTGTCTGACAATGTTATACCAAAAGAACTATTCACCTCAGTGTCTGTGGCTTCGCGGCTCGGTAAATATCCACCACTAGCCACCTCCACTTCGGTGAATAGTTGTTAATTATCACATGCAATGACTCTTCAATACTTGAAACAATTTTTTATCTCCTTACTTTGATTCAGCACCCTTTCCAGAGAGGAGGTGAAGCCTTTGCATTTCTTTTTCCATCTGTTTTTGTTCCTTTTTCTTCTTAACATCTACATAAAGATTGTTCAATGATAGACTTGGTGTAAGAAAAACCTTGCTAACCAGTTTAATAGCTGTAACTTTAGCCAGCATTTGACCCACTTAACTTATTACTCATGTGCAGTCCCAAGAAAACAAGGGTATAGAGCTACCGGTATCTTAATTTTTTTCGTATCTCCAGAAATTTGAATCTAGCAGCAAATCACACTTTTCTATTTAGTACACCATCATGTTGATTAAGGCCAATGAAATGATCAAAATAATTAATTGCGGTAGTATTACTTTTGTTAATTTGAGAACTAAGAGTAGGAAAAAAGGAAAAAAAGAAAAAAGGAAAAAAGGAAAAAAAACTCACAGATGTTCCGGGTGGATTCTCTCTGTCTTAGATCTCTCAGTCTCTACAGAACACAAACACAAGGAGACAGTTGAAGATTCCAACCTGAAGGTCACATTAACCTGATAAGTCCAATTTTGGTGAAGAATCCTTTAACCTACTCGTAGAAACAGTTAAAAATTTGCAATTCTGCATCATGTGGTTATATTTTCTGCAACACCTTAAATGTAGCAATTCACAGTGTTGCCATTGATTGCTTTTGTTTAAAAAGCTACTACTCTGTGGTATTGCTAAGACTTCCTAACCATGTCTTAACTATTCTGGAACAATGACCAGTTGGTATCTTTGTTTGACAGTGTCAAAGTTTAATCAACACACATGTACATTCTGTACTTGAGAAGACAGCCTGGAAAATACCGGCTGTCATGATATTTTGGCCATATAGTTCAGCCAACTGACTTCAGAGTAACAAATAATGATTAATGCAGACTAATGCATGATGGATGCTAGTGATAAGGCAGGAAAAGTAATACAATGTACAAGAAGTGAAGAACAGTAAAGGTAAAATTAAATGTGACACTTACCTGTCGATGGGCATGATCATATGAGTTGATGTGGTTGTCATATTCTTTATATTTAAAATACTGTTTGTCACATAGTTCACAGTAAAACATCTCTTTCAAATCTTTCAAACTCTCCTCAATTGCTTTTTCCTTTTCTTGCTCATTCTGTAAAGCAGAAGCATCATTAACGACAGGTTTTACGTTGACATTTTACTTGTAAAATAGAGTCAACTACTTGGAGCACTCTTGCATCTGCCTATCAACCCAGCAAGAGACCATATGGTTCTCATCAAAATTAATAGAACAGTGCATTACAAGGACCATGAAAAAGACTCTTTTATTTAATCAATGCAATCCGCATACCTGGATGTACATATATTTGTTTATACAGAATACTTGCCAGCATTGTTGAAAGTTAGTAATTCATATTAATTGCTATGCTCTTATCAGTTTGACCACATCGAACGCTCAATTGTCACCATTTTGCCCACATGCTACTGTGTCCTGTAGGCTTCTTTGTACATGTACAAGTCATTCTTACATTTCTCCCACCCCTCCCTGCACTGTGTTTTCCTATAAAGCTGGACTACGGGTATTGGTGCACACCTGCCACTTTGCATTGCACATAGCAGCAGGTTGGGTGGGGTCCCTTACCCACTATCACCATCTCAGCTTTGGTTTGCACCACACTTTCGATGCTCACATTAGTACTTGTCACTTCCAGCCACATGTCGCAGGGTGTATCACTGCCACCTCATCCATGTATGCTCAGGGTGTGTCACTGCCACCCTCACTAATGTCCCATTGCTGGGTGTGTCGCTGCCACCCCCTTTATTGCTCAGGGTGTGTCACTGCCACCCTCATTAGCTGCATCACGATCCCCATACAGTCATGCATGGGCTGTTTTGCTACCACCCTTCCTTATGCTAGGATGCACCCAATAAATGTACAGATTATCCAAAGTTGTCAGGACTGGGGTGAATAATCCAGTAATTGAGTGTCCAGATAATTGAAAATATGAATATGAATGAGCCAAAAACAAAACTGAATAAGTTGCAAGGCTGCTGCCTAAGAAAATTTTAAAGGGGCCCTCAGAGCTCAACGCTGAGAACTTAGGAGCCCAACATTTGAAGTGAAAGGTGTTGCTGTGAAAAATTAAGGAGCCCAGAGCTATTCTTTGGGAGCCCCAGGCTACCGGGCTCCTGTTAGGCAACAGCCTTGAGTTGACAAATTGGTTCCTTTTTCTCCTTTTCCCTAATTGCAAAACAATTGACTGTTTACCTTTTAAGGAAAGACTGGATTGCTTATGTTTTGTGGACATGATGAATTCCTTTTGACGCGAATCTACCTACCACGCTGATTGAGCTCATGTAGGAGCATGGATTCTCACTTAGCAATGGAGCAAATTTGAGCCAATCAGAGCTCAGTGAAATATAATGCATTAGTTATGGCGCGTGTCAGCACCAAACCCATACTGATTTGTGTTTTGAAGTGAAAAATATTCAGTTTGAACCAGACTTACATCTCATAATTTTTAGGAAAAATGTTTTGATGAGAATCATAAAATATCACTAATTAATATGCATGAAAAACTGGGACCAGAGAAGCAAGTCCGGATAATCAAGGTTCGACTGTACTCCCGTTTATCGCCAAAGACTGTGTTGTTGTACATGTATTGTATCACTAGTTATGACTTCCATTATATACAGTAAAGCTATAAAGTTGTTAATGAGGATTGCAAGAGAAGGTCCTTTGAGGAAGAAATCAGGCAAATTTCAATAAGAGAAGCTTTGCCTCCAAGGGTTAACAAAGTAGCTGTTGTTTTGGTGTTAAACCCACGTCACAGCTAAATGAACCATGGGTTTGTAAAACAGATTTTAAGCAGAAGAATCCTGAATGTTACAAAGTAGATCTATGGTACACTGTGATGGGCCCCCATATTTTTCTTTACCCCCAAATCATTTTCAACATATAAAAGTGGCAAGTTACATGTATATGTATTCAGTGATAGTGACTTGCATTTTTTGACAACCCTGATGTATGAGAGAGGCACCTCAACGAATAAATTTTGTGAGGAAAGGTACGTGTCAAAGTTCAGCTCATTTGAATTATAAAAGACGGAAGCTGTTTCCCAATATTAACCTGCCATTGGGTAACTGACCTGATATTTCTGTTGAAGTTCATCAGTGTCTTCTTTCTCAATTTCCATCAACTTTCTGTTACGAGTTGCTTCATCTGCTTGCTCAAACTATAAAAGAAGGAATAGGGAATGAGCAAGGTCACTCTGCCTCTTATTATCACTCCACCTAAAAATCAGAAAGAGTCATTTGGGAGGCAACACTTGATTAATCTGGTAAGCTGTCCAGCTTTGTTGTGTTTTTAAGCCAAGATCCACTAACACAATACTATTTTGTACTCACACTTCTGTTGAAAGAATTAAACATTAGACATTACAAAAAATTACAAATTTATATAAAATATTATTCGTTATACCTGTGGTGTATAAAAAGTGTTCATTTCTATAATTCAACAAGCAATCATTAATTTTGGCCTAAAACTTGTTAAAATATCCTTATTATGATTATCATCATTATTACCATTACTACAACAATATACTAAAAACTTCATCACTATAACATCAAAAAAGAGAATGGGAAATGTTTGTATAATAATCTCAATATCTAGACCCTGCTAGTTCGACCTCATAATCAGTGTCATAAATATTTAAGAGTTTGCTTCTTCTCCTATGTGAGCCTCTCAAACAGAATAGGGCCGATCTCAAGATAGCAAATGATACTTTTCACCGAATCCATGACATGGTTGTATTATAGTCTTGCTTGATCTTGTGCAGCAATTATTAGTGCTTCTGTCTCTCTCTTAAGACTTCCTTGCCTCAGCCAGCTCCATGTTTCTTCATTACTCTGGTCTTCAGTCTCTCTTACAAATTGTCCATGTAGAGGCTTTTCTTTCCATTCTTGGGTGTTTTCAGCCCTTCTTGTTACTTTAAAACTGGTTGCTGTTTCCTGACGTCCAGTAACCTCTGCCCTAACTGCTTTCAACAGTTCTTCTTCATTCGATTTGACATACGTTTCCAATGATACCCTTGCTTGGTTTATACAGTCCTCTACTGATATGAGTCCTCTACCACCGTGCTTCCTTGGGATGTAGATTCTTGCAACACAGTCTCTTGGGTGCACGCCTCCGTTCATTGTTAGCAATTGCCTTGTTCTGCAGTCTAGCTTCTTCTAAATTAACTCTTGTTTCGTCCATTCAATTATCCCCCAGCATATCTAATGAGTGACACTGCCCACATATTTATTGCCTGGATCAAATTTCCCCCATTTAATTTTGTCTGTTCAACTTTCCTGATGCGCCGTAGATATTCTTTCTTGATATTATTATTATTATTATTTTATTATTATTATTATTATTACAGGGTTCTTGCTACGTTTTTGCACAGGAGGTAAAAAACCAAAAATAGCAGGTAACTTTGTTACCTGCCCCTGCATGGGTTGGCAAGCTCAAGTCTTAACTTGACGTTCGTATCGATCGCTGTCACATGCCAGCGGCTGCTAAATTAATTTAATACTCAGCAAAAGGAAAGTAGGTTATGCTATTTCATTGGCAGTCACCTAGGGGGGTCCGGGAAAAATTTTGAAAATTTGAGTCCCTGAAATGCGATTTTCTGCATTTTCAGAAAAGATTTACAAAATTCTAAAGGTACAAAAATGTCCCATAAAATCTCAAAAGTAACACTTTTTTGACATCTGCATTCAATAATTTATGTAACTTCTTTGATTAATATTGCCGTTTAAGAAGTAAAAGTTCTGGGGGAAAGCAATATTTTCCCATGAACGAAATGTAATTTCACCTTTGAACAGACGAACATTCCTTGGATAATTTCGGTAAATATTTCAGTGAAACAGCCGGTAACATTTACTTGAACAGCCGGTAAAAATAACCGGTTACCGGCTCTTAACAAGAACCCTGTATTATCATTATTATTATTATTATTATTATTATTATCATTATTATTACTAGTGATACCTCCAAAGTAAGACGACCAAGACAGAGAGAATCCTCCTTCATAACTAAGGGTATTGGCTCTGTGCGACCTGACAAAAGAAAGAAAAGACCGATGATGCTTCTTTAATATTCATTTATAATTACATGTATCTCAGAGATGAATAAAACTGCTGATCATGTGATGTGAAAGTTGTGACAACAAAACAGTTAACTGGAGGCCATCAAATAGGTTTGATGAGCAACTTGCCTGAAACTTTCATCTTTCAGTGCACGATTCCATTGACAACAGAAAATGTTGAATCCAGAAAAAAGTTGATATTATCCAACTACTGCAACCATTAAATCTGGATGAGCAGGCTATCAACTTTTTTTTCCTTCTTGAAAGAACAGTTTCATGGCTTGCAGTTCATGGGATAGGGTAGGTTTCACTGACAGGATCTTTGTTGACTATGCCTTCAGAAGCTATTTAGTAAATAGCTAGTTGACATACACAAGTTACTGAATAAATAACTACATGTAGATAAGAAGTAGGGTATGCAATAAACTATCACAGCTTCACTACAGGACATAAGTTGTATTGATAATCACATTGCTGCTCCCTATAAGCTGTGTCAAACACACTGTACCTTGTTTTTTCCTTCCCAGTCCTGATCCGCTCTTCCATCCAAGTCTGAGAGCCATCTGATATCCAATATTTTCCTATACAATTGGAGGACGATACAATTCGGGCAGTACTAGCCAAATCAAAGCAAACACCCAAAATAATCTTTAAGGTTAATAAAAATTTTCTAAGCAAAAACAGATTTCATCGTGTTATGTGCCACGCATGATGCGTGGGTCGTTTAAATAAAATATTTGAAAATTTCTTCTCAAACTTGACTCAACCAATAATGCAGAGTAAGTTTCACCGTTGACAGGTCAAAACACAATAGATTAGAAAGAAATTGTATTTGCGATAATCCTTTATAAATGTTGGATTCTACTTGGATTACTTGTTGTAAATGCACATCAGTTAGCTTGTATTATGATGAAAATCAACTAGATTGCAAGCCTCAGTCAATTTCATCAACTTCACAATTCACCGTATATAAGACGTAGAACTGAAGCAATAGCAGTATGCACAAATGTGATACTGTTTTGCTGTACCATGTGTTCCACTTTTTCAGTATTGAGATTGATGCTCATGTACAATAAATGCTTTGAAAATTTACTTGTTTCATATTTAAACATCATGTGAAGGGGAAAGGGGGCACTTTTATAGTGATAAATAGGTTTGACTGGACAATTAGACCGGCGCGAGCCAGGAAATTAATTATTTGCAGCCCTGGTCGGCTACTTTTTTCCCTTAAATTGAAGTAATTTAACCCATTGACCGACCCTTGGGAGTGAGACTTAACAGATTTAACTCAGTCTGCGATTTTAATCGTCAATTGAGGACTTCCCACAATTGTTGGTTACTTTCCTTAAACTAGCCTCCAACTTCAAATTTTATTGAAACCCCTATATTATATACGCACTTCTGTTCACACAGTTTTAAGTACCGGTACATGTAGAATGGGCTTTGAAGAATGCAATAATTATTATTGGAGATCAAGGATAGAAATTTCTGGGTTCAAATCTTACAGATTACCCAATAATTGAGTTGAGTTTGTAATGATTCTCAATTCCTTTCAGGGTAATCCATTTTTTTTCCCAGA